>NC_079523.1:10582591-10617591 GCF_003711565.1 Takifugu flavidus | reverse complement strand
ATCAACATGTTATTAAAGTCGATGATGCTGGTTCAACATCATGTTTTCCGCCTGTTTGGAGGCCGTTTTCTGTGGGATGCTTTCATGTTTGTGTCCATCCATGTCGTAATATAATAAAGGAGCCAGAACTCTGACGTTTTGACTGAACTCATAGTGTTGATGATTATGGATATTATGTCGGTCCTTCTAAATAAATCCACCAACTTCTAAGTTGCCAAATCTGGGATTTTAAAATGCAGCTTTTGAGGTGTTGTATCCCTCTTTAAAAAAGTGTCTGATTGATAATCTCACTCGCGCGCTGTGTGTCGTTGAGTTGTTGGTGTCGTGAGACCTTCGGAAGTGTACTGGGCGTCCTCATGGTGGTGTATTACTGTTTGTAATATTTGAAATTAAAAGGAATAATAGTCATTTGCACAAACAGCTTCACAGTTCTTCATCCATCCTTTGTTATTGGAGGGTTCCCCTGGAGCAGCCGAGCCCTCTTTGCTGCATGGATGCTTCTTCTGAAAAGGCTTAAACGTGAACAAAGAACCAAGCTAATCCTAATTTCGTTTTCCTCTCCCCATAATGAAATAATAATAATAAAATGTTGACCAACAATTCCAACCTGTTTCCAGGAGTGTGTCACATTGGAAAAAAAATGATAGCTGTCATCCACTTGATCTTTTTTAATCTTTTTTTGGTGATGTTAGCAGCCAATAAGAGCTGCCAAAAACTGACGAATGTTTCAAATCGACAATTTGGCTCGTCCTAAAAGAGTAATGGATGTACTGTGACTGAGTCCTGGAAAATCCTACAAGGGGAAGATGATGACATCTTCCCATCTAGATGAGTGAAGAAGACTAGGGTGGAAGGAGCGACGCAGCCAAAGCTAAATACAGAGTTTAAAAGAACCTGGAGAAACGAAAGGTCTTCTAAACAAATATCTGAATAGATCTGGAATCTGATGAAACCAAGACAGGCGTGTGTCAGGGTGAAAGAGTCGTCGAGCCCTGACGACCTCATGATCTTTGTTCTGCATTTCTACAAGATATGAAATAATCTTCATCTGTGACGGACAGAATCTAAACGAGCAAAATAAAATGCAACACTAACACCTCATGGGATCATAAATCAAGTAATGGAGAGAAGACGCGTTGGGGGTGATGACCCAGCACTGATCTGCGACAGATGTCCTCTCAGGTGCACTTTGACTTCGGTCTTTGTCCACTTCCCGTCGCGGAGATGGCAGATAGATGGCGGCATGAAAACGTGTCACGCACGGGGCCGAGGACCGAACTACGAAGATAAATATTAATCTCATCGCACTACACGTGGTGATAGTGAGTGTGAAAGGATGTGGGGGGGGGGGGGGGACTGCAGGTCTAAAGCTGCTTTTGGCTGAGAGGGGGACATGTCCACTGTGCGCCTCACGGTGCCAGCTGGGAGCGACCTCGCACCCTTCCGCGCCGTGTCACAACTTGTTTGAGCCCCCAAAATAATAATGATGATAATAACGAAAACAATCCGCCTCTGAAGCCGCTGAAGGCTCGTGGCTGCTCCCCGCAGCCCCCCTCCTTACCGCCTGAACAAATAGGGGGCGAAGCTTACACCTTCCGCCACTGATCATCCACGCACAGCAGCTGACGACAACAGTTCGGCAGGCAGGGATCTGTTTTCCCCTCTTTAGATCTATCAATTACATAATTGAGCATCTGCAAAACTGCTCGCGGCGCAGCGCCCGCGCGCCTCCAGGGACTTTCGGACCGCTCGATTCTAGCGGGATTCTCCTGCTGAGGAGTTTTAAAATTTTATTGATCGAGTAACAGGTACATTAGTTCGGGGTTTGCCCCCCTTTCTTTCTCTTTTGATTGATCCTCGTCCCCAGAGTTGAATCAAAGGTCTGCCCTCGCCAGCATCTGCATCTGTCTTCAGGAGCGTGCGTGGGGAGCAGAGCTGCGGGAGTCCGCACTCGTGTGTCAGCACCGCGGACAGCTCCGGGCGCGCTCCTCGCTCCAAAGTTGGGGTGGCGCCGCTCGCCTCCTCCGCTCCCCGGAGCTCCTTCCAGGAGGTTCCCCAGAACGCCGCTGCATTAGGATATTTGCGTGGTTTGCGGTGGCCGCACGGCAGCGCTGGATGCTGAGGACGCCCGCACAGGTAGGATCGCATTGTGTCCCCTTATCAGTGCGTGATGAGGATTACATGTAACTTCTGCTGATAATGTGAGCAGAAGATGACGTCCTGGGTTTACACTAGACTTTTTTCAATGGATTGACAAATCCCTCCTTTCTTAAACTTCTGTCACATCATCAACCGAAGCAACAAAGACGAATCCTAAATGAATCAGCGCCTCATTTCTCGTTTCTAACTGGCGACGTTTATTTTTTTCTTCATCCTCAGCGTGTTTTTATTCCCCGTGATGAGTCTTTATTTCGGTGCAGAAGCCTTTACAAGTGCCGGGCTGTTCAGAAACTACTAAACAGGCGCCGCAGCGGCTGCATAACAAGCGCCATAATCTCAGGCTGAAAAATCAGCCCCGCGTTTGGAAACGGAAAGTCGGATTGGAGTTGAGATGCTTTTGGAATAGTTTCAGGCCCATTTCCTTCTTCCCTAAATGAACACACCCGGATAGACTCGGATATTTGTGTGGATTGATGTCAGAAGAATGAGGGCAATTCTTTTATAGTTGAAGATCTATTTTTAAACCCCGGGGATGCAGCTGACATGGGACAAATGTTTAGAGGCCGCATGGCTGGACATCATTAAAGAAAGGGAAATGTAGTGTGGATTCCTCCGTCGGCCCCAACGGGGGAGGGGGATGGGGGGTGGCTTCAGGTTCAGACAAGACAATGGAACCCGCGTAGGACGCCGCAGAATCGGCACCGTCCCCGTCAGACACAGACCCGCAGCCTCAGTGAATCAGACATGTTGCTGAATTTGACAGAGCACAGTGAAGCGTGTCACGTGTTCCTCCGGCACGGAGGGCGGCTCGGCAGCAGATGCCGATGACAGTGAAGTATCCGGGTCAGGGCTGACCTGAGAAGATCCCGATCCATCCTGACGCAGGAGGCCAGGCCGGCGGCCCAGCCCTCATAACCCGGCTGGACCTTACTGCTGACCTCCTGATGGTTCCAGGTGGCACCAACTGTGTCAGAGTTCCCAACTCAGCCTCAAAGAAGCCTTCTGAGCCTGTAATCCAACGCACGGCCGAGGACATCATGGTCTCAGCCATAGTCTCAGTAAACACACGGGTGTGTGTGCTCCATTCAACATCTGCACGAGCAATACCAAACGGTCCTGGAAATCCTTCCACGAGCCTCCAAGAGCTTGTTAAGCCCACAATTTATTTTACTCAAGCAGAAAGATTCATGCGTCTACGAATGGAAGCACGGAGCAGACCCTCATTTATTAATGACGCGCGCACAACCCCTCAGATTAAAATCAACGCCGCCCCGGACTGCAGATGATTTTAATGCTGTTTTACATTCGTCCCGGGTGTGTGAGAGGTTAGCTCTGGGTCATCAGCAGCACCCATCACACCTTACAATGAGCTGCAGGTTTCTGCTCACACCTGTCTCTAATGGAGTTCCTGAACATTGTTGGGAACCTTGGTATGTTTGTCTGCGTGACAGCTAATCTTAAAATAAAAGGAATGTTTATAACATGTCTTATAGCGTCTTAGAGGATTATTCTTTCGTATTAAACCAAGATTTCATTCGATAAAAGAATTAAAAACATTATTTTACAACACACATTTCTTGCATTTCTATCATTGTGGCGGCGTTCATACATGTTATTATTTACCCTAACCATCCCAACCGTAACCCTTTAACC
This sequence comes from Takifugu flavidus, assembly GCF_003711565.1. Classification (NCBI taxonomy): domain Eukaryota; kingdom Metazoa; phylum Chordata; class Actinopteri; order Tetraodontiformes; family Tetraodontidae; genus Takifugu; species Takifugu flavidus. Next base: position 10,613,778 of record NC_079523.1, on the reverse strand, counting down.
TAACCTAAATCTCAATTTAAACCTTCTCTCACTCATCCTTTAAAGTTGTGGAGACCAGCAAAAGTCCTCTTGGCAAAAAATGTCCCAGCTTTGCTAGCAGAAAGTATTTTGGTAATCAATACATAAAAAAACAAATAAAAACAAGGACACACATGTACCATCCACTCACGTACCTGAGTCGCTACCTGTTTTAGTAAGTGAAGATTCGAATATCAGAACTTCCCACCAAGTTTCTCCTTCCTGATGAAGACATGATTTCTGCAACTTTCCCAGGAAACAAACCAAAAAAGGGTTTCCAGCTGCTGTGTTGTGTGGCGCTGTGTTGAATAATGCAAAGACACAATAAAAACGCTCTGAAAGAGACGCACCATACATCCATCACCGGTCACGGAATTGACAGTAATGATCTCCGAGAGACAAAGGGAGAGGATGAATGCTGGATGAGGAGGGCACAATTGGACTCTCGGGAGGCACCAGCGGACGCGTGGCGGGATTCCCCCGTTATGAACGCGGTACGATGGGCGGATGGATGCTGCAGAGGCAACGGGCCCGTTTCTGGGTAAAACCAGGAGCCGGATATCTACTTAATGAGCTGGATTATTTGATAATCAGGAATGTAATTATAGGTTACTTTAGAGTCTAGAGTGAATGTAAACACAGCTGTGTGGCAGCGTCTCAGGGCTCGCCTCATATGATTCATGTTGTTAGAACTGCAGAAAGATTCCTCCTCTTTCTTCCACTTCTCTCAGAAAAAGTTTCGCATTTATGAAACTTTCTCACGGAGATCTGTCATCCCATCACTGCATTATGGGCGTCAGCCAGCCCTAGCATTAGCCTAAAGATAATCTAAACCACACAAGCAAGCTATTGGTGAGGACTGATAATTAAACATTAAACAAAGATGTTAGATGAGCAAAGATAGCTTTTAAAATCCCACAATCTTCTTGGTTAACTGCCTGAAACCTTGCTGGCTCACTCCTTTAAAAGTGTTGGTGTGTTTTACGTTCATGGTCATGTGGTTCATAATGAGAGAGTCATGTGTGAGTAATTCCATTCAGGCTGTTGAGAATTCTAAAGAATTCTCAAGGTGCTAATGAACCTTCTGAATGAAAAGAAGTCCTTCATCGAAGAAACATCGGAAGCATCACCATCCCGGGAAAATAATTTTTAAAGGGTCTACCAGGGAAAAAAGGCTATAAGGTTTCTCAAATGTGTGTTTTTTTTCCTGCTACAGGAAATTCCGGAGGCCTGTTGCTCTTCCATCACTGGGAACCATCGCAGTTGCCTTAAAATTTGTTGTTTTTGCTCCAAGATCCATTTGTTGCACCTCGTTGCCAGCAAGGGCAGCACCTCTGGTTTTAATTATTCAATAAAGCAACTTTAAATCAGCATGCAGCCTCACAATTAATTAACACATTTTCCACATGAGCATAAAACAGAATTATTTTCTCTTACTATTATTAGAATTTACTTTTTAAAAAGCCAAAGCAGGAGTGAGCTGCAGGTGTTCTGCGTAGAAGACTTCCTGCTGGCTTGAATATGATCAGATTTAGATTTTGTTGACAAAAATATCCTGTTGCCAGCGCTCTCCCTTTATGGGTGAAGTTGTCAAGCAGAGTCAACACAGTGGCAACATCTCAGGTGTGGCAGGTGCTTCCAGGACCGGAAGCTTCATGCATTGTTTATGACGGGTAATATATGAGTGCGGGGGCGTGAGCTTGTCTGCACTCCCGAGCCCTCCCTCCCATTAGCAGGCCGTTTTAAACCGTCCACCCACTTCAGACTGTTGTCTTTAGCGGATAAAAATGTGATATTTCAGGATCCCCACGTCCGTTACCTTTGCTTCCTCCGAGCGAGCCTCCCGGTCGTTCCAGGGAGCGTCTCCAACATGCTCGGCTGGGCTGAGAGCTGCATACACACATGACCTCCACTCTGCAGCCCTCGCTGTCGTCTGGGGGGGGTATTATCATATTAATGCTGCACCTCACTCCTGGGGCAAAAGAATGTCATAAAAGCGGAGGCCCGGATGGCATCGTTTTAACCCCCCCCCTCGTCATCCTCCTGCCTCCTCTGCTGCCCACGCTGTCATTCACTCCTCATTTTCACTTTTTTTTCCCCCTGCAGTCTTGGATTTGCTGTGTTTTCTTGATTTTTTTTTTTCCAGCCCCCGTGCACTCTTCCCGTTCCTTCACACGTTCTGGTTTGATGTGTGTAAGAGGCTGGCAGGCTTTACACTCTTGAATTAAAAAGGGCCATCTGGTGAAGAGGGAAGCAGAGATGGCGGCACGGGAAGAGGCAGCAGAAACGCTAGGCTTCGTTTTTCTTTGAACTGGGAGGTAAAACATCAATACTGGTCTCTGTGCGTGTATAATACACATTATGCTCTCCGTCTGTAATTTAGGATGTGGTGGGTTTTCTGCCCCGCTGCTCATTCGAGCAGCATTTCTTTTTCAGATCAGTTTCTCGTCCTCTCGCCTCCAGTCTAAACCGGATTGTCAAGAATCCGGTTTATCAGTTGTTCAGTGACTCCAGGCTTTAGTTCTTTTTGGGGATCGGGCAGATTATTTTGGAGGGTTTGTGTGTTTGGTATGCAGGAGTGTTCCAGGGCCGCAGGGCCAGCTGTCGAGTTGAACTTTGCAGAACCAGGGTGAACTTTGCAGCCCGCCCTTCAGGTTACGGCCAAGATTTGTTTCTGTTGCCATTTTGGCGGCAACGTTTCGGTGCAGAAATGTTTCCCTGGCTCCCGCTTGTGTTCCGCTGCTCATCTGCAGTTGCCTTCGGATGCGAGGGAAACAGCACTGACCCGGCCCATATTCGCCGGCAGATGCGGTGGGGCTCTCTCCGCCTTGACGAGTCTCTGAGGGAGCAATTGAAAACAAAGTCTGACATCCACCCGCTAAACTTGTGCAGTGAGGATCTCTCGAGTTGCTCCGCGGAATCAGGGGATGCACTGCAACCCCGTGCGTCTTATTTCTTATTAATGAATGACGGCGTTTGCACCGACAGCCTTTTGAGCAGCAAACGTTTATCAGATCCTAAATTAAGACGTGTTGTAAAGGCAGAATGCAGAACGTTCTGGCTGGAGGAGGACCGGGTCACTCAGTCACAGCGCAGGCGGGTCTCCCTCAGGACCGCTCTGAACATGCACCATGCTCCGCCAAATTGGCCCCCCTGTCCTGTTCTGTCTTTCGCTCCTTCTTCACCCCCTTCATCTCCTGGCAAGTTTCCATGGAAACAATGGGGATAGGGAGAGAATGAGAGAAAGATAGTGAGAGAGGACAGAATCTAAGAAAAACCCCAAAGAATGTGTGAGTGCCCCCTGCGGAGAGCTTGTGTGCGTGTAGTCTTAGTAAGGAGACAAAGACAGAAGTACGAGCATTAATATTCCCCTGTTATCTTTCACCGGCTCTCATCAACACTGTTAATTACTGCCTGTCAGACGGCCGGAGCCGTGAGATGGTGGATATGTGACGGTCCTGCCAGCTCGGTAATTTACTCCCATACACTCCGCTCTCACTCCACACACAACTTAATTAAGCTGCAGGGATTTGTGAGGCCTGACACCAGGACTAACCCCAGCCAAGCTTCTATTAAGAATCCACACACCGACTGTGTCGGCCCTCGCCGACGTCAGCCGGGAGGTGACCGGGGGTCGATTCAGCACACGGAAGGAACCCAATTGATCTGAGCTTTTACTCTTTTCCTTTGTTCTCCCGAATTGATCAAAGCAGTCTCCGTTTTACGGCGTCACAACACACAAGCTGAGAGGGTTTTTACACCGTGCTGTCAGAACTATCATCCCTAGTTGTTTGTTTCATCTAATAAAGTGTTTCATGAAAACGTCATTTGTGGTTTTTGTCATCATGTTGATGGTCACATGATGGTGAGAGATGGTGGCTTGGTTGCCTAAAATCAATAGAAATAAGTATGCAGGGGATCCTAATGGGGGCCTAGAGGACGTCCCCAACTGTAGAGGTTCATTCTTCTTATTGACTTTTCTGCAGTAATTGTTCGGGCTTCCACTTGTTCTCTTTTGTATCTCTGAGTCTTTTCCCGGGGCGCGCTGGGCCGTCAGAAACAAAGGGCCGATTGTGCTGCAGCTCAAAGACTGACTGCTTCTGTTTCTGTTTGATCTGCAGGTTGTACAGAAACTCTGAAGAGGAGGAGGGGGGGGGAAATGGCACCGATGCTGCAGATGGCCTCTGCCAGGATAAAAACATTGATGTTTTGAGATCTGGTGCTGCGGCGCTGCGCTCTTCTTCAAAGCTCCATCAAATACCTACCAGAAACCATCCGCGGGACGCCGAGCTTGATTTGCCCAAGGAAATGTCACTGGGAACCTCCCCAGGAGGCGGGGTGCGCCCTGTACCCCGACGTGCCCGGCTGTCTCACCTCAGCCTTCTGTGCTTCTGTGCGTCTCTGCTCGGCCACGCTAGCCTGGCTTTGCCCGTGGTCGACTATAACGCTGACTCCAAGAGGGAGATCACACTGGAGGGGGATTTGATGATAGGTGGCCTCTTCCCTGTCCATCAGAAGGGTGAGGGAGCACAGGACTGTGGCAAGATCAATGCTCAAAGAGGGATCCAGAGACTGGAAGCCATGCTTTTGGCATTAGATGAGATCAACAGAGATGAACGCATCCTACCCGGGATCAAACTGGGGGCTCATATACTGGACACTTGCTCTAAGGACACTTACGCCTTGGAGCAGTCCCTGGAGTTTGTGCGAGCATCCCTCACTAAGGTGGATGACAGTGAGTACACGTGCCCCGACGGCTCCTACGCTATCCACGATGACGTCCCTCTGGCTATATCTGGGGTGATAGGAGGTTCCTACAGTGACGTCTCCATTCAGGTAAAAAAAACAAAACAAAACAGTGGAATCTCTGTTGTTGAATATTACAGTAGTCACTTGTTTAAACCCTGAGACCGATCTCGCCACTGTGTAATTACAGAACATGCCTCGAAACATTAGCAGTGACTCACGTCTCGAAAGAGACGGAGAAGAAGAATAAACAAATACAAAATTGATGATGGCTCATATAACTCTACACTTAAGTATCATGTCCAATTACCCCCTGTGAGATGTTAACATGGGGACATAATGAGTATCGGTTCCACGAGGAGGATCTGTTTACCTTGACACCCACAAGCCTGACTGATCTGATTTATAGAATCCCTTTCTCTTTCCTGCTAATTTACACTTCAACTGTAGTCCTGTCAGAGGCAGACAAGTTCCAGATGTTGCCTCCAAGACAGCCTGACAGATGACTAGTGACAGCATGATTGCTTTGGGCGGCGGCGGCTCATGCCTGGTCGCCGGAGCCGAAGCAAGAACGCTCTCCTTGTTTGGTTCTCCTAATCCTCGGCTGTGGTCTATCAGATTCTAGGTCCTTGTGAGAAGAAATGAGCCGACCGCGTGGAGGCTCGCAGACATTCGTAAGGGCGAGCGCCTCAACTCATTAACGCACGGTCTTCTCCCTGGCTCGCTCAGGCGTGAGGGCCGCGTGCGTCGGCGCTACTGCAGGACACAGTTCACGAGACCACTGGTCCTGTCTTTCAGATATCTGCCTGTTGTTCCGCCCACTCAGAAATAATGATTGGCTTCAGATCACTGATAAATCACAGATGCTGCATGAACAGCTGCCAGTGGCGGCCAGCGGAAGACTTCTCCTGAGGGGACTTCATCTTTCCATACTTTTTAGTCATGATTTGTTGGCCACAGCAGCCAGGAGTTGCCTTGTCAGCACTGATATGCTAACGATAAATCACGGCAACATTTGTACAACGTCCACACACTGGCAGGCTGGTGTTTAACATTAAAGTCCATGTTCATACTGTGGGAATAAATTAGAAATTAGAAGATTATAAAGTAACTATTTTTACCTGTTCTTTAGTAATTGTTCTTGCTGACGAGACATTACAGCACCATGATTCATTACCCTGCACTGCTGGAAAGCTCCAGGGACCGAAGCAGAGGATTCAGTGCAGCTATACTGGGGTTCCTGGTGAAAAGGACAGGTTGAAAATAAAGGACTTGATGAAGGAGATGTAATTTTAGAGGAACCCTGAATCTGGGGCTCCTCAGACAGCACCCTCGGCTTGTGGTAATTAATGGATGTACTATTGCAGGCCCTGGTTGAGAGGTTAGCAGATCTCAGGCGTCAACAGGAGCGGGCCGCAGAATCCATTCCACATTCACACTATGGGCAATTTCCTCTCAAACCCTTGATATTTTCATGAATTCATCTAGTAACTCTCTAACATACCCAAGCTTTGATTTTGAAAGAATTATAGGCTGCTTCCTGTGCGTTTTCTGTCCAAAAACATGCACATTAGGTTGATTGAAGGCGTTTAATCACTTTGAGATGTGGGAGCACATTGTTTTCATTTTGGTGACATTTCAGAAATGGTCTCTGAGAGGTCGAAAAAACTAGTCCTCATATCTGCATGTGTGTGTTTGCTGTGTTTCCAGGAGTCAAATTATTACACTAAAATATTTATGGTTGGCAGGAGTGTGGGGCATGTTTGTCTCCCCATTGGTCGCTGCTAGGCAGATAACAAAGCTACACTATATTTCACTGTTTTGTACCGTCGCTTCCTGCTTTGTGTACCACCTTTGGAGCCCCTCAATTTATTAAAATGGTGTATTTTACCCTGCAGACAAGGTAGTTACAGAAGAACTGCAAACACTGGAATGGCAACATGGTAGAACACATTAAACTGACAGGTGGTTAGAACAGTGCGCGCCATCTAAATCAGTCACAATGACGGAGAACATCAATGCGCCGTTGGGTTGTGCTGTGACAATCTCAGATATGGAGGCGGATATGGCTGCAGGCCTAGAAATACTGGCTGGAATCAAACGGGGACAGATTGATTTACATGGATGCAAAGTTCTGCGATGCTCTCGCAGGCTGCTTCCTATCTCCTCCATCTGCGGCTGCTGTCTGGGGCTTTGGTAGAGGTGTTGTTTCAAGAGATACAGAGGGGTTTAAAGCCAGATCAGGTTTCGCAGAGATGCTGGTGATAGGCACTGTAGCAGGTGGAAAGCGATAACGGAAGCCAAGTGATGGAGCTATGGCTTCCACCCAAAACCTGCCAACGGTTTCAGGATGTGCTCCTATTTTCTGTCGATTTTACATCTGTAGAGACGTGTAAAGAGCTTAGAACCTGACAGGATACACGTTTAAGTGCAGCACATCACATTTAGTGCCTTAAAAAGGTCATAATCAATTACCCAAATGTTTCCACCTGCATCTATTCTACCATAAAGCAGCTTTTTTAGACATTATGGTTCCACTTCACTGTGCACTAAATGCTTTGTAATCTCCAATCACGGAGGCTCGGGCAGGTTACCCCAACAGTGTGATGACAGCAAATCTCCCAGAAACACATCATAATAGCAGAGTATTAGAGGTACAGCACCTCTGGAATGATCAAACACCGGCACAAAAGAAATTTCCAGAAACAATAAAAGGTTGTTGCTCTGATCGTACAGAGACATCCACAAACCAAACAGCTCTGGGACACAATCCTGGTTTGAAACTCAACATTACTAGAGACGCATTTGGAGATACAGATCTATGAATTCCTAAAGGGGCTCATTTCTTTCCCAAGACAATCCACAAACAACACTATTTATAGAATTGCCATCCGCAGGTAGACAATAACAATCTCTGGAGCATTCATGAGTCACATGGAGGCTTTAAACATGGATGCACACATGATAGAATTCCTGCCAGAGAGAACAATAACGATGAAATGTATCAGTAAAGCCAAGCAGCAAGGATGCATTTTTTATGGGTAACAGTAAAGAATGTGCTTCAAAAACCTTGAATAATTAACATGTGATTGGATTATTCAGTGGTCTAGCTGAACATGCTGTTTGGGCAGCTGAAATGTATACAATGTCCACTGCACAAACTCCCCCATTGGTAAAACCGTCTCCGGCCCAACCCTAACCCTAACCCTTGGGTTTTAACTTATTTTTCTGCTAGTTTGCATGGAGCATGAAATGAAATGATTGTAAAGACTCGGAGTCAGAGTGAAGAAATGACATGAATGGAGGTGAGTGCACGCTGAATGGACGCGTGGCTACATCTTTACATGTGGCGGAGATTCATTCTGGGGGCTTGAAAGACTACTGCCACATAAAGGAGAATCTCATTCCAGCAGGATGAGGGGGCAGGACCACACCACCCTGGCGCCTACACTTCTACCCATTTAAAACTGTTGCCAAGCAACCAAGATATAAGAAATAAACTTATGAGGATAGCATAACTGTACGCTATGTTATGTGTACATGTGTGTCCTGCTCTGGTGTGTGCAGTTAGAAGTGTGGTTTGGAATACTGCAGTTTGCTGTGCGTGAGCGTGAGCGTGAGCGTGTGTGTGTGTGTGTGTGATAGTGAGTGGAGACACGGACTATTGCTCTGGGAATAGTGTTACTGCTGTAAAAGCACACTGAGACAGTCTTCTGGGAAGAGCAGATGGGCTTTTCATGTCGAAAAAAAAAATCATGACATCTCTACAAAGTAGGCCTGATATTTCCTCGACCAGAACTCTCTCAGTCTCTTATTTCTGTGTCCCTGCACTTCTACCATTTGCCAGTTTGCCTCCGCTGTCCTTGCTTTACGCCTTTATTTCTTTTACATAACGCCTCTCAGCCTTTCCGTGCTGTGCAGTCGTAAACAGTGTGCGGTCTGATGTGCTGCAAAATGAACAGCATCTCTGGTTCGCCTTCGAGCAGCCACTTTTTAAACACTAAAAAAGTATTTTTTTAAATGAAATTTTGCCATGTATGAATGGCTATATGTGGCGTAACACGAGCATATTTTGACATTTCACACGGGCCGTCGGTGTGAGTCTGGCTCACGCTGCTCACCGGTGCCTCCGGGGTATCTCTATGGAAACAGTACACGACAGCTGAAAAGACCAATCCTGTTGCTTAGCGCCTCAATGTCAGATACAGCTACCAGGCTCTTTATGCTCTCACCGTTTTGGCGGAAACTGCTTTTGCGGTAATCGGCTCAGCCAGAGACCCTGGAGCGCAGTCACGCCGAACCTTGTCCTCATTTGGGGAACTGAAGAAGGTGTCGCACGGAGAATCCGATTCTCTCCTGATTTATGGTGAAACTGAGACATAGGCTAAGTTACACACTTAGGCAACTGTATTCATGGCACTAAAACCTTTTGCAACTGTGGGCAATGAGCATGTTTGCTTTATAAAGCCACCTAATCCCGAAGCAGCTGTAATCTCCTTCACACGTTTCCTAACTGAGATGTCTGAGTGACTAAGGTGTCAATCACAAGCTTTGGCACACAAATGTCTTGGATTGTGGCACACCAGGCTATGTAAACATCTATATAATTACATTTTAATGAGCCAATTGTATTGGCAGCACAGCTGGCGCTGCGATTTACACCCTCTATAAGCCACATGTAAGTGGATTACTCAGATGGCATTGTGTTCCTCTCAAAGCCCTGCAGAGGAATTACTCCTTCACTATTACAAACATCACCAAATGTCAGCACAGTGAATGTGTGTTTTACCCCCGTAGAGAAAATGACACCCAAATTGTATTGAAGCTTTATAATTATTTAAGAATTGAAGTTGATTAATAATGCACCATGGTACACGTGTTTCTGCATCTATCAGGATCTCTGTGTTTGTCTGGAAGGACTCGCTGCTCAGATGTAGTTAAGACCCTCAACTAAAGAATCAGATGCAGTGTTACTGACCTGGATTCCAATTCCACCAGGACCTCCTCGCTCTACCCTGCAGGACCCCTCTGAGCCTTTCCGACTGCTTTTGTGTTAAAATATAATAGAAATCGCTTAATCAGAACAAATTGTCTAGCAGAGCAGTTTTTAAGAAGTCACTGACTTATTTAAGACCTTTCGTCGTTCAGTCAGCAAATGTCTGAGTCTCAAGCTCAGATCAGGCTTTGAATGATCTAGGTCCACTCCTGACCTAATGAGGAACCTGAAAGAGCTGAGAAAAGACTCTTGGTCTCACATTAACGACAGTGTTGGATCTGAATCTTCATGTATATGGTTTTTGGACAAAAAATTCTTCCCCTGAAAACAAATGTTTTGGGGTATTAGGTGCGTTTGTTGATTGAATATTGTCCAACTCTTGACATTTTTGTCCAAGTTTTTCAATTTGCTGTATTCTAAGAGTGAATGCCCTCTATGGGTAGAAATCTATTACTATCAAATCTTGCTGCTGGCTGAGATGGAGGCCGATGACGTTTCGGACTTAGCTTTCCTCATTCCTAAAATAATTAGCACCTGCAATCTTTGGCAAGTAGGCTGGTTTGAGAGAGCTGCTGCACCCCTAACAGTTTGGTAGTGCGACAACTGGTACGAGTGTGGACCGCCACGGTTGTGATTGATGGGAGGAGACTCTGGAGGGGACAAGTCCTCCACCTTAGACGACCTCTGATTGGCCAAAGGGTCTGTGCTACTAGTGCTGTCAGAGTTGCTCATGGTGAGAAAAGTTCTGATTTTAATCCAGTAAACAACTCGGTTGTTGTCGCTGTGCATCATCTTGGTTGTGATGTTGCAGATAAATCTGCCTCCAAAGTGATCCCTCGTTACTTCTAATCAATCCAGTTATCGCTGCTGATCCTGCAGGGTGATTAAATCAAATGAGGCACAACATAAGTCCAGAAGAGGTTTTTGTTGCCGTGATTGGCAATTTAAGCTGCTTGTATCATATCTGTTAATGACGTTGTTGAATTTTAATTCGTTCCGTTGCAGAATGCTGCGGGCTTGACTTTAAAAGAAAAACCAAATAGGTGGTTTTGAATCTGAATCTGAATTTTGGAATGACTCATTGGTATTCGTGATGCCACAAGTGTGCTGGTGTGTGAACTGACATTAAAGTCAAATAGAGTGAAGTTGGCATTCATTTGACTGATCAGCCTGGCTACCCTGAGGCCTCCACAGAAGCGCCTGAAGCAACAGCTCGTCAGTATCTTCCTCTGCACATGACATGTGGCATGGTGCCACTGACAGAACCTATTACACATGAAATTCAGATTCAAGATTCTCCCTTTGCCCTCTTTTTACTTGCAACCCTCTGGTCTTACCCCTCCCTTTCTTGCTCTGATTCTCTGTTTTTCCAAGCTAACTTCAATTTATAAACCCCTCTGTCTCTCATATTTCAGGTGGCCAACCTCCTGCGACTCTTTCAAATCCCTCAGATCAGCTATGCCTCCACCAGCGCCAAACTCAGTGACAAGACCCGTTACGACTATTTCGCCCGCACCGTTCCCCCCGACTTCTACCAGGCCAAGGCCATGGCGGAGATCCTACGGTATTTCAACTGGACCTATGTTTCTACAGTAGCGTCGGAAGGTGATTACGGGGAAACAGGCATCGATGCCTTCCAGCAAGAAGCTCGCGCCCGCCAGATCTGCATCGCCACCTCGGCCAAGGTGAGCCGCTCCATGAGCCGCTGGAGCTACGAGAATGTGATCCGATCCCTGCAGCAGAAGTCTAACGCCAAGGTGGTCATCCTGTTCACGCGCAGCGAAGACGCACGCGAGCTGCTGGTGGCGGCCAACCGCATGAACGTCACCTTCACCTGGGTAGCCAGCGATGGCTGGGGGGCGCAGGAGAGTGTGGTGAGGGGCAGCGAGGCCGTGGCTGATGGAGCGTTCACCATCGAACTGGCCTCCTATCAGATACCCAGGTTCAACGACTACTTCACTGGCCTTCACCCCTATAACAACAGCAGGAACCCCTGGTTCAGAGAGTTCTGGGAAAACCAGTTCCAGTGCAGCCTCCATGATCTGAGCTGTGGGAAACACTCGCTCCGGGAGGCACCCTTCCAGCCAGAATCCAAGATTATGTTTGTGGTAAATGCTGTCTACGCAATGGCCGCCGCCTTGCACAACATGAGGCAGGCATTGTGCCCCAACTCAACCAAGGTGTGCGATGCTCTGAAACGCGGCAACGGCCGAAAGTTTTACCGGGACTACATCCTCAAAGTCAAGTTTGAAGGTGAGTGACTAATCCCGCGCTGTGGAATGTGACGCAGGAACGGTTCACGCATGTTTCCACAACATTGCAAACGTGAAACTAACTGCTCACTCTTGTGCTCGGAGGCTTATTTTCTCCATATAACTTGACTTGAGGGGGAGGAGGGTGTTCGGCATCACGGACAGCGATCACGCGAGGGTCATCTCTCCTCTGCCCCTTCTCAACGAGGCGACAGCATTTGCATCCATGCATCCACATGTCACAAATGCCAGCTCTAACAATTCTCATGCTCGCTGTTCTTAACAAGCTGTCTTCTCCTTTCATTTATGGAAATACTGACATTTTCATAGTTGGGAGAGGGAGGTGCACCACTGTGTTTATGTCCAAATGGGACTTTTTCCCTTCATCGCTTGTGGCAAATAAATAATTTTGCAGTCCAGAGACAAGATTTAATGAGAAGTTTTAAATTATGCTCCAACTTTAAGGAGCCACGCAGAGACTCAAATAAACTACTAAGTGCGTTTTTCTTTTTAGAAATCACATTTTTAATATAAGCACTATATAAGGATTGATTTCAGCTTTTAATTACGCAAGTATTGTAATTTTCTAATGCTCTCGTCTCCTGTAACAGCACCATTCCGTCCGCCAGACACGGAGAACGTGGTCCGCTTCGATGGCTTTGGGGACAGTCTGGGCCGTTACAACATTTTCCACTACCACAAAGAAGGCGACCGCTACGTCTACCAGAAGGTTGGGTACTGGGCTCAGGGGCTGACCCTCAACACAAGCTTGATCCCTTGGGCTGGCCAAGTTGCGCCGACCTCCCAGTGCAGCGACCCCTGCAGGAAGAATGAGGTGAAGAGCATGCAGCCTGGAGACGTGTGCTGCTGGATCTGCATCCCCTGTCAGCCCTTCCAGTATTTGCTCGACGAGTTCACCTGCGCTGACTGCAGCTTTGGACAGTGGCCTCTGGCCAACCTGACAGGCTGTTATGATTTGCCCGAGGAGTACATCCGCTGGGAAGACGCCTGGGCGATCGGACCGGTCACTGTTTCCTGTCTGGGGATGATGTGTACCCTCTTCATTGTCGGCCTCTTTCTCAAACACAACGAGACGCCCGTGGTGAAAGCCAGCGGCCGCGAGCTCTCCTACATCCTTCTGCTGGGTGTGTTGATGTGTTATAGCATGACCTTCATCTACATCGCTAAACCCTCCACCGCCGTGTGCACGCTACGCCGGCTGGGGTTAGGCACCTCCTTTGCCGTGTGCTACTCAGCCCTTCTCACTAAGACCAACCGCATTGCTCGGATCTTCAGCGGAGTGAAGGACGGAGCCCAGAGGCCTCGCTTCATCAGCCCGGCCTCCCAGGTCGCCATTTGTGGGGCTCTGATCTCCTGTCAGCTGGTCGTAGTCATCGTCTGGCTGGTGGTCGAGGCCCCGGGTGTGCGAAAGGAAGTGAGCCCAGAGCGGAGGGATGTGGTCACCCTCAAGTGTAACAGCAAGGACTCCAGCATGCTCGTGTCCCTCACCTACAACTGCATCCTCATCATCCTTTGCACCGTCTACGCCTTCAAAACACGCAAATGCCCTGAGAACTTCAACGAGGCCAAGTTCATCGGGTTCACCATGTACACCACATGCATCATCTGGCTGGCTTTCCAACCTATTTTCTATGTTACAGCCAGTGACTACAGGGTAAGTCCACAATGTCCATGAAAATGCTACTTACAACATGACGTTATTGTCAGTGAAATGATACCTGGGCCCTGTGGCCATCAGGGTTTTTAGGAAGTGACCACTGTAAAATTTTGACTTGATCCGTCAAATCACAGACAACCATCAGCCAGTATTGATTTGGCCCTCAGATGTTCTTTTTCTCTATTTATTGTTGCTCTATTGCTTGAATTCAGCAGAACTGGCTGCATGCTGGAGATGATCAGCAGCTCTCAGGGACAAGAACAAGAGCAACCTGATAAAGCTGAAAAATTGATGAGGAGAAAGTAAATTATGGAAGTGGAGGCTGGACTCAGGGAGAAGGCTGACAAATATAGTGTTGTTTTATCAGTTAAAGGGGTTTCACACACGTTATTAGACAGACAGACAGACAGGCGGATGGATGGATGGATGATGGATGGATGGATGGATGGATAGACAGACAGACAGACAGACAGAGATAGATAGATAGATAGATAGATAGATAGATAGATAGAGATAGATAGATAGATAGATAGATAGATAGATAGATAGATAGATAGATAGATAGTGTCCCTATGTGTGTCCCTATGTGTGTCCCTATGTGTGTCCCTACGCGTGTCCCTATGCGTGTCCCTACGTGTGTCCCTACGTGTGTCCCTACGCGTGTCCCTACGCGTGTCCCTATGCGTGTCCCTATGCGTGTCCCTATGTGTGTCCCTACGTGTGTCCCTACGCGTGTCCCTACGCGTGTCCCTATGCGTGTCCCTACGCGTGTCCCTACGTGTGTCCCTACGCATGTCCCTATGTGTGTCCCTACGTGTGTCCCTATGCGTGTCCCTATGTGTGTCCCTACGCGTGTCCCTATGTGTGTCCCTACGTGTGTCCCTATGCGTGTCCCTATGTGTGTCCCTACGTGTGTCCCTATGTGTGCCGCTAAGCGTTGAGCGGAGCGTGAAGCGCTGGGATGCTGATTCCCAGCTGTGGCCTCTGTCCTGGGATTACAGAAATGCTCAGAGGAGCTGTCGCTCCCCTCAGGCAACACGAGACCCACAGCCACAAAGGGGCTCATCAAACAGACGGCAGAGCCCCCCCCCCCCTCCCCCCCCCCCCCCCCCCCCGGCCGATGAGTAATAGCCAGAGCCAATGAGTCGGCTCGGCTCTTTCACAGGTACAGTACGGTCGTGTGGTCGCTGATTTACACCAGGACTCCGACACCTCTCGGATGTTGCAGCCTGATGCAAATCTTGGATATGATGAGGGTCTGTCTGGAACTGTCGAAGGCCCCTAAATGCCGCCCACTGTAGCGTGGACACGTCTGATTACCTTATGAAATATGGAAGCTTTGCCTCATATCCTGAGGCTGGTCATCTCATTTCGGCAGCTAGCACGACAGAGTAAACATCCAAAGATGGGCTGCAAACAGGCGAGACAACGATGGATATTCAGAGCTACTGCGCCGGCGTTGGTGTCGGCCTGCTCAGACATGGTCGTTGTGGGTTGATCCAGAAGAGAAACACCAATAAAAGCTTGAATTTGACATCTGCTGGGACGTTCTACCTTAAGCAAGCCAATAGAAATCACTGCATTTACAAAACAAAATTGTTAAACCAGTGAAGAGAAACACCCTCCACTGGAAAACTGTGCCAAAACCGAATGTGACTGTGGAGGCAAATTCCTCGTCCTCTGCTCTCCTAAAGCACCATAAATTATTTAAACCACTTAACAGGTCGCTCCAGCGGTCCCGTCCTCAGGTTAAGTCAGCGATTGGTCCAAAGTGAAGAACGTTTAGCACTGGCCCAAATAAACCTGATTTACAGCGAACCTGTCATGGGTTCTGAGGAATTTACATCTCAATCCAGGACCTGAGCGCAGCGCCATGTGTGCTGTGTCTCAGAGGCGGCATGAACTGAATCTTAATGCTGAATTTATGGTGCACAGATCCCTGCACCTATCATGATATACATGCCGGAACGTACCACGACCTTGTGTTGGCAACAATTCACATATTTTGCATGTGTGTTTTCAAATGTTTCAGGAAACAAATCATTTTTTCACCGTCTTACATCAACGTGATCAACGTGTCGGGTGCCTGCACCTTTTTTAGCGCAACGTGAGCAGACTTGTTATCCTGGAACGGAGCATGAGGAGAACGGCAACAACAGACAGCTCAACCCTTTTAGCTTTCGCTCGCTCCCCCTCCTCTGAGCTCCCTCTTGTTAATGAAGACGCGTGGTTCTACTTCTTGAGAGCATCATCAGGACCTCCTGAAGAGGACCTGCCGCTGACCTTGTTTGTGAACCCTCTGTCCTCCTCCAGGTTCAGACCACCACCATGTGCATCTCCGTCAGCCTGAGCGGCTCAGTGGTGTTGGGCTGCCTGTTCGCTCCGAAGGTCCACATCATCCTGTTCCAGCCCCAGAAGAATGTCTGCACCCTCAGAGTTGCCACCACCCGCTTCAGCGTGACCACCGGCCCGGGCTCCAGCTTCTCTCAAGGTACACAAACACAACATTTCAAAGATGTATTTTACTTTATATTAAGTAACGTTCTAATTTTATCCAATTCACATCTTTTCACGCTGACATTTTGGTCATGAGAAACAATGCAGAATAGAAGGAAGGAAATTTGCTTTTCAACTGTCAGTGTGGCTGTAAATGTGAATGAAAACATTCCTTCTCATTATTGTTTAATGTCTCACAGCATCTGCCTCCAACGTTGTCCCGACGGTGTGCAACGGACGGGAGGTCGTGGACTCCACAACCTCGTCCTTGTGAAAGCCGGCCCGGCTCCTCTGCCAGACGTTGTAAACAGTTATTTAATCTCTAGTCCTCAATCAGGTGTCTCAGATATTACAGAGATCGCGCAGACGGTTGTCCTGACTTTGTTGTCCTCAAAGTGCTGTGAGTACAATGTTCCCAATTCTATGATTCTGTTCTGTTTGATTAGCAATTTTAAATGAGATGACGATGAAGTTTTAGCCCTTGTATTACAACTTCTATTTGCAATGATGGAGTAAACTATAGTAAATCTGTTAAATGTAATATATAATGTACAAGACCTTTTTAATGTAGACTTTGGTGATCCAGTTTGTGCTTTCTTGTAATTTATGTAAATAAATGGTGTCTTTTTTTAATCAATACAAATTTGACCTCATGGCTCGTTCTTGCACATGATAATAAGCTCAATTAAATGAGATTTCCTTTTACACATTCAGATATATACTGTGAAAATATGTGCTAGCCAAACACCTTTGGAGAATAATTAAGTTTTTAAACATTTATGAACACTATTTAGACCCACACCAGCCAGGCTGCACTGATGCTGCGCAGCTGCCTTGAGTAAATTTGGTGTCTTTCACAGGAACACTTTCAGGTGTGACAAAAAGGGAAACATGGAAAATGTATCATAATGTTTTGCGTCCGTCTGGATTTTAAAATCTGATCTGTTTTATCGCCGCCATCTGACGAGACCGAACAATATCTTAAGGGGGGATAATTAGGCTTACTACTGCCACCTAGTGTCCATAGAGAAGAGCAGCATTTTAAAAGGAAACGGCTGTTTCTTGCTGTAAATACTGCATAGGAAGAAAGTATAAAACTATTTCTGTTTAGCTTTAAATATAACTATGATACGTCGTTACATATAATTATAAACATATATATATATACTATGATTAATTAATGCCAACCTTATTAGCATGTGAGTAATCGACTATATGTTTCTCCTAAACTATGTTTAGATTAGAGCTATGCCATCTGAAGTTGCTTCAGGGCGAAAACAACTTGTGCTTGTTTGGAAAGTGTGCTGTTCTTTTCCTCCGCTCTATTAAGTGTGAAATACTTAATAGAGCGTGTGTCGATCACGTGACAGTAATTACCGCACTGAGCTAGGTGGCGCTGTAGCCGCTAGTTAGCCTAGCTCATTCGGCGTTAGCATGATGCCTCGCCCAGGCCAAACGCAGCGGAGCTCCTCCTCTTCCTCCATGACTGTAAGTCACTGCAAACTTCCTGCATTCATCGCCCTCGGACGAGCCGCTGTGGGTCGCCGCCCCCGCGGTAATAGAGTCGTCTGTGTCCGTCTGTCCTGCCGTGGCGTCGGTGGATTGATTAGTGACGTCAAAGGCAAGTTACTCTAGAATTCACGTCGTTTTCAAAATAACTCACATTTAAGGTGACAGTTGCTTTTAAAAGGAACATTAAGCTTGCTCATCTGGCACCAGCTTATTACCCCTGTCCCTACATGTCATTACTAACTAGTAATTACATGGTAACTAACGTCACATGGGTAATTGATCCATTTGTGCTGCTCCTCGGTGAGGGAGGGTGGAATGGTCGGGCATGTCTGAGCCTGTCCAGGATTAAATTACATTCATCAGTAGCTTTCTCTCCTTGCTCTTCCAAACAGGATCATGCCACCCAAGAGGAGAGCCGCCTCTGCTGCCAGGGCAGGAGGGAAGAAGGCAAAAGAGGAGACTTCGGAGCCCAAAGATGCCTTCACCTCCGCCAAAGAGGCCCTCCTGGCTGCGGGGCCGCAGGTCAAAGGCAGGAGGAAGGTGGATGAACGCTGCCAGGTGTCAGCATCTGCCGAGGTGAGGAGCAGGTGGCCGCGACGCTTCCGTGGAGTTCTCCGCTTTGGTAATGTTTGCTAACGTGTGTTGTCTCACCAGGTGCACGAAGACTACGACTGCATGCTCAATCAAACAAACATCGGGCAAAACAATAACAAGTTCTACGTCATTCAAGTGATCAAAGACAACAACCGGTTCTATTCTTGGAACAGATGGGGCAGGGTGGTAAGTTAGTTTGCCCTCGCTATCACGTAACATCATTGTGAGCACTGATTGGCTCCTCTTTGAAATCCAGGGGGAAGTGGGACAGAACAAACTCAGCCCGTTTGATAAGCTGGAAAAAGCTGTCAAGGACTTTGAAAAGAAGTTTAAAGACAAGACAAAGAACAGCTGGAGCGATCGGGCGAACTTTGTGTCCTACGCTGGGAAGTACACCATGATCGAGGTGGATGGAGAGCAGGACGCCGAGGTCAAGGTGGGCCGTTATCCTCACTGATGCAGCGCCTCAAACTGCAGCGGTTTGGCATCAGCATCTGAACGTGTGCTTCCAGGTGGACGAAGTGGACGGCAAAGTCGTCAAAGTCAGCAAAAACATCCTTCCGTGCACGCTCGACGGCGCCACCAAGAACCTGATTAAGCTGATTTTCAGCAATGACATGTTTAAAGAAGCTATGGAATGCATGAACTTAGGTGGGTGAGTCTCAGCTCAGCATGCTTCAAACTGGTTCTGAACACCAGCTTAACCAGTGTGGAAAACTGGTGGAATGGAGGTGAGGGATGTAAAACATAGCACAGCATCACCACTTTAAGCACAGATGATCTCTGACTCCTATTTTAGGTCATAGTTACTGGATAAAGATATAAAGGATTAAAGTTTCAACCCTCCACAAAGGTTTAAAGTCACCACCTTTTTTTTCTGCGGACGTGGGCTTTCACCTGCACACACGTGTTTCTTTTATGCAGACATCAAGAAGATGCCTTTGGGAAAACTCAGTAAAATGCAGATTGCAAAGGGCTTTGAAGTGCTGGAGGAGATCGAAGCAGCCATGAAGCAACGAAGAGGAAGCTCGCGCCTGGAAGAGCTTTCCTCAAAGTTCTTCACCACCGTTCCACACAACTTTGGCCGGAACAGGCCGCCAACGATCAACAGCCAAGAAATTGTGGAGCAAAAAAAAGAGATGCTCATGGTGAGATCATTTTAAAGAGCCCTCGACGTTGCACCAACGGCTAACTTCTGTTTTCCTGTTGCGTGCGAAGGTGCTGGCAGACATCGAGCTGGCCCAGACTCTGAAGTCAGAGACCGAGAAGGCGCAGGAGGAGATGATAGAGACGGTTCCTCACCCTCTGGATCAAGACTACAACTCTCTCAGATGCCGCCTGAGTCTGCTGGACACAGAGACAGAAATATTTAAGGTACCATCTAATGCGAAGCTCTTATATGGCCACGCCAGGGATGAGATGTTGGGTCCTTCGCCTGTGCTGCTCCTCTGCTCGGCACAAAGGCACTTTTATTGTTTTTATTGTTGGTATTGAATCTATTACATCTCATTTTTCTACAGCAGGAATAAAAATACTGAAAGCTGAAGCTGCTAATAAAAAATACATCTTGTTTGTCATCGAAAGATTATACAAAAGTACCTGGAAATGACTTCAAACGGTTACCGCAATCCAAAGATCCTCAACGTGTGGGAGGTGGACAGAGAGACGGAGGTAAGAGCAGCTCTACTGATCCGACAGGACCGACCTCCTCCGGCTAACATTCACTGCACGTCTCAGGGAGAACGCTTCGGTGAAAACGACAGCCTGGAGAACCGCCGTCTTCTGTGGCACGGCACAAACATAGCGGTGGTGGCAGCCATCCTGAAGAGCGGCCTGAGGATCATGCCCCACTCAGGGGGCCGTGTCGGTCGCGGCATCTACTTTGCATCTGAAAACAGCAAATCCGCTAGTTACGGTGAGGCTGACTCCACGACGGCAAAGAAGCCTTAAATAAACCTGGATGCGATCATAACTATATTATTATAACGCGTGTGTGTTTGTAGTACGAACCTCCAAAAACACCGGCGTGATGTTTCTGTGCGAGGTCGCCCTTGGGAAGGAGAAGACCATCACCGTTGACAACTCCTCCCTAAAGAAGCTCCTGCAGGCTTTGATAGCGTGGTGGCGCGAGGACTGGTGGAGCCGGGTACACTGTTATTACACCTCTATTACACTTTCGGCGACCAAATGCGCGTTTCTTTCGGCAAAACTGGACTTAGCGTCTGAGTTCAAGTCTCACAAACTCCCCAGCAGGAGGTGTGATGCGCCTGAGGAGGACAGCAAGCTGTCAGGCGACATTTAAAGCAACAAGTCGGGTCAAGGCTCCACTTTCTGTGTTTTCAGATCCAAAAGAGGACACTTTCATCACGCTGGAGGGGAAGAAAGTGTCCGTGCCCCAGGGGCCGCCTGTGGATCAGCCCCAGTACTCCGGCAGCAACTTCAGCAACAGCGAGTATCTCATCTACAAAGAGAGTCAGTGTCGCCTGCGTTACCTGCTGGAGCTGAAGATGGCCTGATTCAGCTCAGGGGAGGAGTTGTCAGGGCCCCGCTCGCTCAGTGGAAGGTGAAACGCCGGCCTCTGAATATGATTGTCTGCAGATTCTTTTCCCATAATGCAATGGGGATTCTCGCTGCTTGGTGCCTTATTGTTTTGCACAGTGTGACGGGGGCCTCGCTGTTCCCTCGACTTTTAATACTTTCCTGAGTTTGTACTTTCCCAGATCTTGAGTTTAGCTCCCGAGTTCTCCTTGTTTTCACTTTCTTTCACCTTTTACACCTCGCTGCATTCATTAGCGCGGTGGATTTATAAAAACCGGCAGAAATAGAAATGATAATATATTTTCTCTGAAGGAGGACTTAATTCTTTTGCACTTGCTTAAAGGCGCATCTATTTGAATGTTAAAGGCAAAGGTACCTTCACTTATGCAAATATGAAGTGAAACATTTCTACTCAAGCAGCTCTGAGTGGTTAGAATGCAGGATAAACATATAGCTCATAAATCATGACTGCATGATTTAAAAACACACTAAAGTTCTGATGCCTACATGTCTGGTGAGTTTTCTTATTACCTGCTGCATTTTTGCACTGAAAATAATAAAGTAAAGTAGCTGCTCGACGTTTGGCCTCCTTCTTTTGAGCAGTCTGGTGATCCTAACAGATATTACTATAATTTACTTCTGTTTCTGTATGTGATTATAAATGAAATAGGTTTCATGGTTTAAAGCACTGTTATCGTGTAATTACTATAAATAGACCCCTCTCTAAACTCCCCACCCTTAATGCTAAATAAACGTGTGTGAAAACCAACACTGTGTGTTATAACTGAGCAAGAATCTGGTGGAGAATAGGACACAGAGAAGAGGACAGAAAAAGAAACAATGAGTGACAGTCAGTACCACACAGAGCGCAGGACAGGAGTGACGTGGACACACAGAGAGAGAGAGAGAGAGCGTCCACATCTGTCACATTTACACTCAGTTTGAATCTCCTGAGGACTGAAGACACTTTGGGTGACCTGCAGTCAGACATACGCCATCAGAGACGGGACCAGGTGAGTGGAAGATTGATGAAGTAGATCAAATGTACAATTTGTGCTGTGTTGGTGTATTTTCCTCAAAAAAATAAATATTGTGTTGTGCAGATAAAATAATTTCTCCTAGCAAATATCTGCTTGAAAGCTGTTGGGCAGCTTCAGCTGCTGCTTCTGCAGCTTCAGACATAATGTCATTAGTTATTTGAGTTCGTGTCAGAACAGTTTGGTCTCTTTAACACAGAACTTCCATCCACAACGGCCTTGGAAATGGAGGGAGTCCTTAAGAAGTAACATGATGGCCGTCAGACCCGCCCCGGTGCTGGCGGGCCTGCCGAACCTCACCACAACCGCATGGACTACAAATCCCACAGTTCCCGCCGATGTGGGCGTGGTCACCAGCTCCCAGTCCCAGATCAAAGACCTTTTCGGGTTGTTCTGCATGGTGACCCTGAATCTCATTGCCTTGCTGTCCAACACCGGCGTGATGGTGGCCATCGCGCGGGCCCCCCACCTCAAGAGATTTGCGTTTGTGTGTCACCTGTGCGGCGCGGACCTGCTGTGCGCCATCCTGCTCATGCCGCTAGGCATCATATCCAGCTCGCCATTTTTCAGCACGGTGGCGTTCACTGTCCTGGAGTGTCAGGTTTACATCTTCCTCAACGTCTTCCTCATCTCTCTGACCATCCTCACCATCACGGCCGTCAACGTGGAGCGCTACTTCTACATTGTCCACCCAATGCGCTACGAGGTCAAGATGACCATCAACCTCGCCGTCGGCGTCATGCTCCTGATCTGGGTGAAGTCGGCCCTCTTGGCTCTGGTCTCCGTTTTTGGGTGGCCGGCTTACGGGCACCAGAGCTCCATCGCCGCAGCCCACTGCTCGCTTCACGCCAGCCACAGCCGCCTGCGAGGCGTGTTCGCCGTGCTCTTCACCGTGGTCTGTTTCCTGCTCCCCGCGGTGGTCATACTGGCCGTCTACTGCGCCGTCTACAAGGTGGCCCGCTCTGCCGCCCTGCAGCTGGTCCCCACCGTGCCCGCCTGGGCCAACGCCAACCTCGCCAAGAACCGCTCGGACTCCATCAACAGCCAGACCACCATGATTGGCGCCACCCACAGTCTGCCCCAGCGGCTGTCTCCAGAGAGGGCCTTCAGCGGCGGCAAGGCCGCCCTCACTTTGGTCTTCATCGTGGGTCAGTTCTTGCTGTGCTGGCTGCCCTTTTTCATCTTCCACCTGCACATGTCTCTGACTGGCTCCCTGCAGAGCCCGGGGGACCTGGAGGAGGTGGTGACCTGGCTGGCCTACTCCTCCTTTGCAGTCAATCCCTTCTTCTACGGGCTTTTGAACAGGCAAATCAGAGAACAGCTGGTGAAGTTTCACCGCTGCTGCTCCACGCAGGCCACAGAGATCGGGGCATCCAGCCACGAGGGTTCCCTGCAGGAAAACCTCCTCCAGTTTTTCCAGAGAAGCAGCAAATCAACAGAAGCCCCATCAGGCTGTGTTGGGTCCCACCCCAAAAACACAGCGGACCAAAGTGTAAAGGTGCCCGGACTAGTCCCTGTGGAACACACATCACATCATTGTTTAATGTCTCACAGCATCTGCCTCCAACGTTGTCCCGACGGTGTGCAACGGACGGGAGGTCGTGGACTCCACAACCTCGTCCTTGTGAAAGCCGGCCCGGCTCCTCTGCCAGACGTTGTAAACAGTTATTTAATCTCTAGTCCTCAATCAGGTGTCTCAGATATTACAGAGATCGCGCAGACGGTTGTCCTGACTTTGTTGTCCTCAAAGTGCTGTGAGTACAATGTTCCCAATTCTATGATTCTGTTCTGTTTGATTAGCAATTTTAAATGAGATGACGATGAAGTTTTAGCCCTTGTATTACAACTTCTATTTGCAATGATGGAGTAAACTATAGTAAATCTGTTAAATGTAATATATAATGTACAAGACCTTTTTAATGTAGACTTTGGTGATCCAGTTTGTGCTTTCTTGTAATTTATGTAAATAAATGGTGTCTTTTTTTAATCAATACAAATTTGACCTCATGGCTCGTTCTTGCACATGATAATAAGCTCAATTAAATGAGATTTCCTTTTACACATTCAGATATATACTGTGAAAATATGTGCTAGCCAAACACCTTTGGAGGATAATTAAGTTTTTAAACATTTATGAACACTAGACCCACACCAGCCAGGCTGCACTGATGCTGCGCAGCTGCCTTGAGTAAATTTGGTGTCTTTCACAGGAACACTTTCAGGTGTGACAAAAAGGGAAACATGGAAAATGTATCATAATGTTTTGCGTCCGTCTGGATTTTAAAATCTGATCTGTTTTATCGCCGCCATCTGACGAGACCGAACAATATCTTAAGGGGGGATAACAACCGTGAATTAGGCTTACTACTGCCACCTAGTGTCCATAGAGAAGAGCAGCATTTCAAAAGGAAACAGCTGTTTCTTGCTGTAAATATTGCATAGGAAGAAAGTATAAAACTATTTCTATTTAGCGTTAAATATAACTATTGTCTTGTATTGCACAATATGTACAATAAAAAAAAAAAAATCAGGACGACGTGCGGGCTTAACTTTTATTTCCACTCCGTGAATACATACGGGTACTCCATATTGACTTCGCAACTCTAGCCGATAGACACACCCCTTGTTACCAAGTGACGACTTTCAACAAATGCCTCTAAGCGGCACTACAGCATAGCACACACACATATATAAGATATTCCCTGAGAATATTACAACTATGACACGTCGTTACATATAATTGTAAACATATATTATATATACTATGATTAATTAATGCCAACCTTATTAGCATGTGAGTAATCGACTATATTGTAGCGTGTTGGGGAGGGTCAGAGTGGGAAATTCCCAGCATGCTTTGTAGCAGTGTGTTCTGTGGGTTCAGGTTTGTGTTAACCCTGTTTTTTATTTGTTGTAAATGCTATCCTTTGTAACTTTCAATGTTAATGTTCTATTTATTGAGTTCTGGTCGTTAATGTGTTTAATTACTATTTAATTATTATTTGCACCTGGACACCATAAGCGAGGTTGTGTGTGTCATTGAAGACTTCCCTTTGTTGGCGTGTATTCTGTTGAGTGAAAATTACAGTGGCTCTTTCTGCATTTGAACAGCAGAATAAGTTTACTGACATCTGCATCTTAGCTTTATCGCAATCCAGAACCCGAGCTCGCCACAATATATTTCTGCTAAACTATGTTTAGATTAGAGCTATGCCATCTGAAGTTGTTACAGAGCAAAACAACTTGTGCTTGTTGGGAAAGTGTGCTGTTCTTTTCCTCCGTGTGAAATACTTAATAGTGTGTTAAGAACGTGTGTCGATCACGTGACAGTAATTACCGCACTGAGCTAGGTGGCCTAGTTCATTTGGCGTTATCATGATGCCTCGCCCAGGCCAAACGCAGCGGAGCTCCTCCTCGTCCTCCATGACTGTAAATCACTGCAAACTTCCTGCATTCACCGCCCTCGGACGAGCCGCTGTGGGTCGCCGCCTCCGCGGTCATAGAGTCGTCTGTGTCCGTCTGTCCTGCCGTGGCCTCGGTGGATTGATTAGTGACGTCAAAGGCAAGTTACTCAAGAATTCACGTCGTTTTCAAAATAACTCACATTTAAAGTGACAGTTGCTTTTAAAAGGAACACTAAGCTTGCTCATCTGGCACCAGCTTATTACCCCTGTCCCTACATGTCATTACTAACTAGTAATTACATGGTAACTAACGTCACATGCGTAATTGATCCATTTGTGCTGCTCCTCGGTGAGGGAGGGTGGAATGGTCGGGCATGTCTGAGTCTGTCCAGGATTAAATTACATTCATCAGTAGCTTTCTCTCCTTGCTCTTCCAAACAGGATCATGCCACCCAAGAGGAGAGCCGCCTCTGCTGCCAGGGCAGGAGGGAAGAAGGCAAAAGAGGAGACTTCGGAGCCCAAAGATGCCTTCACCTCCGCCAAAGAGGCCCTCCTGGCTGCGGGGCCGCAGGTCAAAGGCAGGAGGAAGGTGGATGAACACTGCCAGGTGTCAGCATCTGCCGAGGTGAGGAGCAGGTGGCCGCGACGCTTCCGTGGAGTTCTCCGCTTTGGTAATGTTCGCTAACGTGTGTTGTCTCACCAGGTGCACGAAGACTACGACTGCATGCTCAATCAAACAAACATCGAGAAAAACAATAACAAGTTCTACGTCATTCAAGTGATCAAAGACAACAACCGGTTCTATTCTTGGAACAGGTGGGGCAGGGTGGTAAGTTACTTTGCCCTCGCTATCACGTAACATCTGCACCGCCTTGGTGAGCACTGATTGGCTCCTCTTTGAAATCCAGGGGGAAGTGGGACAGAGCAAACTCAGCCCGTTTGATAAGCTGGAAAAAGCTGTCAAGGACTTTGAAAAGAAGTTTAAAGACAAGACAAAGAACAGCTGGAGCGATCGGGCGAACTTTGTGTCCTACGCTGGGAAGTACACCATGATCGAGGTGGATGGAGAGCAGGACGCCGAGGTCAAGGTGGGCCTTT
Source organism: Takifugu flavidus (assembly GCF_003711565.1). Taxonomy (NCBI): domain Eukaryota; kingdom Metazoa; phylum Chordata; class Actinopteri; order Tetraodontiformes; family Tetraodontidae; genus Takifugu; species Takifugu flavidus. The sequence goes on along the minus strand of NC_079523.1, from coordinate 10,587,409 downwards.
ATCCTCCCTGATGCAGCGCCTCAAACTGCAGCGGTTTGGCATGAGCATCTGAACGTGTGCTTCCAGGTGGACGAAGTGGACGGCAAAGTCGTCAAAGTCAGCAAAAACGTCCTTCCCTGCACGCTCGACGGCGCCACCAAGAACCTGATTGAGCTGATTTTCAGCAATGATGTGTTTAAAGAAGCTATGGAATGCATGAACTTAGGTGGGTGAGTCTCAGCTCAGCATGCTTCAAACTGGTTCTGAACACCAGCTTAACCAGTGTGGAAAACTGGTGGAATGGAGGTGAGGGATGTAAAACATAGCACAGCATCACCACTTTAAGCACAGATGATCTCTGACTCCTATTTTAGATCATAGTTACTGGATAAAGAAATAAAGGATTAAAGTTTCAACCCTCTACAAAGGTTTAAAGTCACCACCTTTTTTTTCTGCGGACGTGGGCTTTCACCTGCGCACACGTGTTTCTTTTATGCAGTTTCGGGAAAACTCAGTAAAAAGCAGATTGCAAAGGGCTTTGAAGTGCTGGAGGAGATCGAAGCAGCCATGAAGCGCCTGGAAGAGCTTTCCTCAAAGTTCTTCACCACCGTTCCACACAACTTTGGCCGGAACAGGCCGCCAACGATCAACAGCCAAGGAATTGTGGAGCAAAAAAAAGAGATGCTCATGGTGAGATCATTTTAAAGAGCCCACCACGTTGCAGCAACGGCTAACTTCTGTTTTCCTGTTGCGTGCGAAGGTGCTGGCAGACATCGAGCTGGCCCAGACTCTGAAGTCGGAGACCGAGAAGGCGCAGGAGGAGATGATAGAGACGGTTCCTCACCCTCTGGATCAAGACTACAACTCTCTCAGATGCCGCCTGAGTCTGCTGGACACAGAGACAGAAATATTTAAGGTACCATCTAATGCGAAGCTCTTATATGGCCACGCCAGGGATGAGATGTTGGGTCCTTCGCCTGTGCTGCTCCTCTGCTCGGCACAAAGGCACTTTTATTGTTTTTATTGTTGGTATTGAATCTATTACATCTCATTTTTCTACAGCAGGAATAAAAATACTGAAAGCTGAAGCTGCTAATAATAAATAAATCTTGTTTGTCATCAAAAGATTATACAAAAGTACCTGGAAATGACTTCAGACGTTTCCCGCAATCCAAAGATCCTCAACGTCTGGGAGGTGGACAGAGAGACGGAGGTAAGAGCAGCTCTACTGATCCGACAGGACCGACCTCCTCCGGCTAACATTCACTGCACGTGTCAGGGAGAACGCTTCGGTAAAAACGACAGCCTGGAGAACCGCCGTCTTCTGTGGCACGGCACAAACATAGCGGTGGTGGCAGCCATCCTGAAGAGCGGCCTGAGGATCATGCCCCATTCAGGGGACCGTGTCGGTCAAGGCATCTACTTTGCATCTGAAAACAGCAAATCCGCTGGTTACGGTGAGGCTGACTCCACGACGGCAAAGAAGCCTTAAATAAACCTGGATGCGATCATAACTATATTATTATAACGCGTGTGTGTTTGTAGTACGAACCTCCAAAAACACCGGCGTGATGTTTCTGTGCGAGGTCGCCCTTGGGAAGGAGAAGACCATCACCGTTGACAACTCCTCCTTAAAGAAGGCTCCTGCAGGCTTTGATAGCGTGGTGGCGCGAGGACGGGTGGAGCCGGGTACACTGTTATTACACCTCTATTACACTTTCGGCGACCAAATGCGCGTTTCTTTCAGCAAAACTGGACTTAGCGTCTGAGTTCAAGTCTCACAAACTCCCCAGCAGGAGGTGTGATGCGCCTGAGGAGGACAGCAAGCTGTCAGGCGACATTTAAAGCAACAAGTTGGGTCAAGGCTCCACTTTCTGTGTTTTCAGATCCAAAAGAGGACACTTTCATCACGCTGGAGGGGAAGAAAGTGTCCGTGCCCCAGGGGCAGCCTGTGGATCAGCCCCAGTACTCCGGCAGCAACTTCAGCAACAGCGAGTATCTCATCTACAAAGAGAGTCAGTGTCGCCTGCGTTACCTGCTGGAGCTGAAGATGGCCTGATTCAGCTCAGGGGAGGAGTTGCCAGGGCCCCGCTCGCTCAGTGGAAGGTGAAACGACGGTCTCTGAATATGATTGTCTGCAGATTCTTTTCCCATAATGCAATGGGGATTCTCGCTGCTTGGTGCCTTATTGTTTTGCACAGTTTAATACTTTCCTGAGTTTGTACTTTCCCAGATCTTGGGTTTAGCTCCCGAGTTCTCCTTGTTTTCACTTTCTTTCACCTTTTACACCTCGCTGCATTCATTAGCGCGGTGGATTTATAAAAACCGGCAGAAATGATAATATATTTTCTCTGAAGGAGGACTTAATTCTTTTGCACTTGCTTAAAGGCGCATCTATTTGAATGTTAAAGCATACGGGCTGTGATCAAGCCAAGGGTACCTTCACTTATGCAAATATGAAGTGAAACATTTCTACTCAAGCAGCTCTAGTGGTTAGAATGCAGGATAAACATATAGCTCATAAATCATGACTGCATGATTTAAAAACACACTGAAGTTCTGATGCCTACATGTCAGTGGTGAGTTTTCTTATTACCTGCTGTATTTTTGCACTGAAAATAATAAAGTAAAGTAGCTGCTCGACGTTTGGCCTCCTTCTTTTGAGCAGTCTGGTGATCCTAACAGATATTACTATAATTTACTTCTGTTTCTGTATGTGATTATAAATGAAATAGGTTTCATGGTTTAAAGCACTGTTATCGTGTAATTACTATAAATAGACCCCTCTCTAAACTCCCCACCCTTAATGCTAAATAAACGTGTGTGAAAACCAACACTGTGTGTTATAACTGAGCAAGAATCCGGTGGAGAATAGGACACAGAGAAGAGGACAAAAAAAGAAACAATGAGTGACAGTCAGTACCACACAGAGCGCAGGACAGGAGTGACGTGGACACAGAGAGAGAGAGAGAGAGAGCGTCCACATCTGTCACATTTACACAGTTTGAATCTCCTGAGGACTGAAGACACTTTGGGTGACCTGCAGTCAGACATACGCCATCAGAGACGGGACCAGGTGAGTGGAAGATCGATGAAGTAGATCAAATGTACAATTTGTGCTGTGTTGGTGTATTTTCCTCAAAAAAATAAATATTGTGTTGTGCAGATAAAATAATTTCGCCTAGCAAATATCTGCTTGAAAGCTGTTGGACAGCTTCAGCTGCTGCTTCTGCAGCTTCAGACATAATGTCATTAGTTATTTGAGTTCGTGTCAGAACACTGTTTGGTCTCTTTAACACAGAACTTCCATCCACAACGGCCTTGGAAATGGAGGGAGTCCTTAAGAAGTAACATGATGGCCGTCAGACCCGCCCCGGTGCTGGCGGGCCTGCCGAACCTCACCACAACCGTATGGACTACAAATCCCACAGTTCCCGCCGATGTGGGCGTGGTCACCAGCTCCCAGTCCCAGATCAAAGACCTTTTCGGGTTGTTCTGCATGGTGACCCTGAATCTCATTGCCTTGCTGTCCAACACCGGCGTGATGGTGGCCATCGCGCGGGCCCCCCACCTCAAGAGATTCGCGTTTGTGTGTCACCTGTGCGGCGTGGACCTGCTGTGCGCCATCCTGCTCATGCCGCTAGGCATCATATCCAGCTCGCCATTTTTCAGCACGGTGGCGTTCACTGTCCTGGAGTGTCAGGTTTACATCTTCCTCAACGTCTTCCTCATCTCTCTGACCATCCTCACCATCACGGCCGTCAACGTGGAGCGCTACTTCTACATTGTCCACCCAATGCGCTACGAGGTCAAGATGACCATCAACCTCGCCGTCGGCGTCATGCTCCTGATCTGGGTGAAGTCGGCCCTCTTGGCTCTGGTCTCCGTTTTTGGGTGGCCGGCTTACGGGCACCAGAGCTCCATCGCCGCAGCCCACTGCTCGCTTCACGCCAGCCACAGCCGCCTGCGAGGCGTGTTCGCCGTGCTCTTCACCGTGGTCTGTTTCCTGCTCCCCGCGGTGGTCATACTGGCCGTCTACTGCGCCGTCTACAAGGTGGCTCGCTCTGCCGCCCTGCAGCTGGTCCCCACCGTGCCCGCCTGGGCCAACGCCAACCTCGCCAAGAACCGCTCGGACTCCATCAACAGCCAGACCACCATGATTGGCGCCACCCACAGTCTGCCCCAGCGGCTGTCTCCAGAGAGGGCCTTCAGCGGGGGCAAGGCCGCCCTCACTTTGGTCTTCATCGTGGGTCAGTTCTTGCTGTGCTGGCTGCCCTTTTTCATCTTCCACCTGCACATGTCTCTGACTGGCTCCCTGCAGAGCCCGGGGGACCTGGAGGAGGTGGTGACCTGGCTGGCCTACTCCTCCTTTGCAGTCAATCCCTTCTTCTACGGGCTTTTGAACAGGCAAATCAGAGAACAGCTGGTGAAGTTTCACCGCTGCTGCTCCACGCAGGCCACAGAGATCGGGGCATCCAGCCACGAGGGTTCCCTGCAGGAAAACCTCCTCCAGTTTTTCCAGAGAAGCAGCAAATCAACAGAAGCCCCATCAGGCTGTGTTGGGTCCCATCCCCAAAACACAGCGGACCAAAGTGTAAAGGTGCCCGGACTAGTCCCTGTGGAACACACAACACAGTGATGGACACATGTCAGTTCTATCTTCTCATTTCATCCGATGGTGCTACAGTCTAACAAAAACTTCTGAAAATGTTCCTTGGGTACATCATTCAACATTTCTTTTTGCTACATTTAAATGAGTCCCTGCTAAAGTCTGAGTTTGTCACCTAAAGGTGGCCGCCTCATGAAGCATCTCCTTTGAGGAAACTCGTACCCAGTGAT
>NC_079523.1:10512591-10580091 GCF_003711565.1 Takifugu flavidus | reverse complement strand
GTTTAAGAAGTTTAAGTGCTCAGAGTATGTTCCCACAGACGGCACAACTGGTGATGGTCTGATACAAGAATTTAGGAAACATTTGATAGCAAATAATGTTGGTAAATTGACTAAAAGATTCCAGAAGTAAAAGGCAGGATGTTTTTTTTACATATTCATGTAACATTGTGACAGAAAAATGTGTTAATTACTGATAGGATTAAACCAAAATGTGTCTCAATTTAGTCATATTGAGATCAGTACTATTACTGCAGCTGAAGCATTCGATTACAGACCTCACCTGCCTGGTTCCCAGGGGTCAGGTGGTGTCTTTGATGTGGTGGAGGTGGTGTCTTTGATGTAGTGGAGGTGGTGCCCACTCCAAGATGCCGGAGGCTCACTCTGACATGTATTCAAACATACAGTGCATCCACACTATACATACGTTAACTCTGTCATACAATAGGCAGTACAGACAGTACAAATAAACCTCATTTGATTTGATTCAGACCAACATTTGGTGTAATTACTAACCAGTTTATACCGTAACATTCAGTAACAATGATGACAACAATACAGAGATTTCCTTATTTCTGTACAAACAATAAAGCTGTAGGACGTACATCCACTACAGGCCCTACATACACCACACATACATCCACTACAGGCCTACATACACCACACATACATCTACTACAGGCCCTACATACACCACACATACATCCACTACAGGCCCTACATACACCACACATACATCCACTACAGGCCCTACATACACCACACATACATTCACTACAGCCCCTACATACACCACACATACATCTACTACAGGCCCTACACACACCACCCATACATTCACTACAGCCCCTACATACACCACACATACATCTACTACAGGCCCTACACACACCACCCATACATTCACTACAGCCCCTACATACACCACACATACATCCACTACAGCCCCTACATACACCACACATACATCTACTACAGGCCCTACACACACCACCCATACATTCACTACAGCCCCTACATACACCACACATACATCTACTACAGGCCCTACATACACCACACATACATCCACTACAGGCCCTACATACACCACACATACATCTACTACAGGCCCTACACACACCACACATACATCCACTACAGGCCCTACATACACCACACATACATCCACTACAGGCCCTACACACACCACACATACATCTACTACAGGCCCTACATACACACACATACATCTACTACTGGCCCTACATACACCACACATACATCTACTACAGGCCCTACATACACCACACATACATCTACTACTGGCCCTACATACACCACACATACATCTACTACAGGCCCTACATACACCACACATACATCCAATACAGGCCCTACATACACCACACATACATCTACTACAGGCCCTACATACACCACACATACATCTACTACAGGCCCTACATACACCACACATACATACACTCCAGGCCCTACATACACCACACATACATCCACTACAGGCCCTACATACACCACACATACATCTACTACAGGCCCTACATACACCACACATACATCTACTACAGGCCCTACATACACCACACATACATACACTCCAGGCCCTACATACACCACACATACATCCACTACAGGCCCTACATACCACCACACATACATCTACTACAGGCCCTACATACACCACACATACATCCACTCCAGGCCCTACATACACCACACATACATCTACTACAGGCCCTACATACACCACACATACATCCACTACAGGCCCTACATACACACACATACATCCACTACAGGCCCTACATACACCACACATACATCTACTACAGGCCCTACATACACCACACATACATCCACTACAGGCCCTACATACACCACACATGGACTTGCCAGACTTGGCAAACGATACAGTTATTTTGTGAGTTTTTTCATGTTTTTATTTATTTTTAACGTACAAGTGTTTTTCTCTGTTACATTCACACTAAATTAATAAAGCCAACTGAAGGTTGGAGTCGTAGAAATAGAGGCAGTTTCCTTCACTTCTTGCCTCTTTTCTTCTCACTGGATGATTTCTGGAACATCCTTTTCTTGTGTTTAGCAAGCATCGCCTGCTGCTGCATCACTGGACACTGTGGGATCAAGTACAAAATCAGAACGCCATCATGGCAACGGCGTGTGATCACACTGTTGTGACTGGATTTGGGATTCTCCCACTCGTCTGAAAGTTCACTCACCCAGCTGGAAGTGCTCTTGAGGTTCCACGGAGGCCGCACAGTGTACACCTTTTGGGACAGCGACGGAAGCCGGGCTCTGCTGTAGTGACCAGACACCTCTGTGTCACGATTGTCACCTGACTCCAGAGTTCTGTGGGGGGAAATTGTTAATAATGTGACTACTGCTTTTACCTGTGCAACCTCTGAAGGCCACTTGCCCTGGGTCCTCTCTCCATGAATTCACTGGGTTTGGGGGAGGGGTTTCTTCCACTGAACTGCAGACAAAGAAAAGAATCAATTTGTTAAAGATGCCGTCAATTTTTGAGTGGACAGTCAGTGAACTGGTCTAGTAACCTGTCCGGTTGACTTTGAGGCTGCACATCTCTCCTCCTACTTTTCTCTCTCCGCAGCTCCCTATCTTCCAGTGACTGGCCGAACATTTCAGTCACCCACTTATCTGGACAAAGAAAAGAAAAGGCTGTCAGCTCACACTTCTGCGTGGTCCACCACATTTTTTTGTCTCCTGGTGGAGTGTGTTTCTCACTGATGAGTTGTCTAATGACAGTTTTGTTGGCTTGGGTCTCATCGGGGTGACTCAGCAAGATGCCGACAGTGTGTCTGATGCCGCTGTGCATCAGAAGATAAGGGTCCGAGATGGGCAGCTGCGAGGAAGAAAGACACAGAGAGAATTCAGGCTGATGTGACGAGGGCCCGGCCTCTCCTGACCGACACTTACCTCTGCCAGAAGATTCAGCAGCCTCACCCGGATCGGCAGTGCTGGGAGGCACCCGTCATGGAGAGGGCTGATCCACTTTTTGATCTCTGTTAACAGGCCATACTTGATGAAGGTCTCAACAAAGTCTGATCTGGGGGAGAACCAGTCCACAATTCATTTGTCTTCTCAGTGCTACAGCTCAAATATCAGGAGCTACAGGCTGAAAGCAACATCTTACTTCTTGATGAGTTCCAAGACTTGCGGAAGCAGGCACAGTTTTCTCACTGCTGGCTTTCTCTGGCTGTTCAGTATCCGGTCCTCCTGTCAAGCAAACATGGGGGTTAAAGAGGGCAAAGGTGCAGGTTGGGGTTGTGAAGGGGAAAATGCTGGGAGAGAATGAAATGGGACAAACCTCAAGGGCCACCTTCATCCTGCTGATCATGTTAAGTACAACTTTATCTCTGGGGAGGGCGGGAGTCCTGCTGCTGCTGCTGCTGCTGCTGCTGCTGAGTAGGGTGGAACTCCAGTATTACTGCTAGCAGCAGGCCAGCTTAGTTTATGCTCTGTTTGCAGCTTTTTAATACTTACTGCCCCTTGTTCCTTGACCTCTGGTCTCTTCTCTTCTCTAAAAACAAGCAAAATGGGGTTTGTGGGATCAGAATTGTTTGTGTTGATATTTTCCCAGAGGTTAAACTTGGTCCAATTCTAAATGTAACTAAGCGTAACTTCAAACTGATATAAATAAAGAAAGCCTCTTGTTCATTGGTGCTTTTCTTTGCATGTCTTTTTTTAATGCAACATAAATATTGGATGTTTCCTGATTGTTATAAGCTTACTTATTGGAACCTCCTCCTCCTCCTCCTCCTCCTCACTCTCAGGAAAACAGATCCTCTTTCTCTTCACTGTGGCCAGAAGAAGACATAAAACAGGTCAAGATTTAATCATATCTTGAATAGTCTTGGCTCATACTCATTTGTAATTTATCCTGATGAGGAACTTACCTGGGTGAATCACCTCATCCTCATTGTCCGGAAAATCGATCCGGTTTCTGTTCACTATAAGCATGACATAAAAGGAGGGCAAGATTTAATCATATCTTGAATAGTTTGGGATGGTTTCTATACATACTTGTATTTATCCTGATGAATTCACCTGGTTGAATCTCATCTTCATTGTCTGAGCAGACAGTGTTATGCTTCTCTGCAGAACAAATACGTCTTCATTATTTCCTTTCATTGTCTGAATATAGTTGATTTGAAAATAATTGTAATTTCTATGAGCGTAACATTAATTAAGACCGTCGCTCAATTGCTCACCTGGCAAATCCATGTTGTCTGCCTCTCAATTTATAAATGAACTGACGTGATGGTTTGAACATTCATTCTTTAGTCTTTGAACTGTCTTTCATGTTGTTGGCTTTGATATCAAGGGATTTTAAACTTTGATCTTTTAAGGCTTTTATGAAATGCACTGACATCATTGCAACAGTCAGGAACTAAGTAATAATTCTGTGCTCATAGGTGTACGCGTTAGAATCTAGCCCAACATTAAAAGAGAACTACTCAGGCGCCATGGGTCACACACCAAGACGTGCGGATAGGCGAGTTTTGATCTGTGGTTTGAAAACCATGACGACTACGTTCTCTGAAAAATCCCCCAAAAGACTTCAAAAAGCCTCTATTCTAATACCCAGAAAAAATGCTTTATTCTTAATAATAATAATAAAAATAATAATTTATTTTTGTGTATAATGCAATTTGATTGTAGTACCGACCACAGAATCACTGGCTCTGACTTTTCTTTGGGGGTTTCCAAAATAGGGGCTGTAAATAGTTGAAATATTCCCTGCTATCCTAGGGGAGAGGCCTCAAAAAGGTCACGCTTTTTGACCACTCCGACTCTGCAATACTTTCAGCTACAAACACCATTAAAACTTTAAAATGTAGCCAATAGAGTCTTGATTCAGCATGTCATACCTCAGTGTCCTGTGTAAAAATGTTTGAGGCATGCATTTGTTTATGGCGTGCAATTTCCCTCTTAACTTATTTAGCATTGGCATCTATGGGGCTAGCGTGTGGGAGCATGTGACCTAGTGTGTAACGGGCTGACAAAAATGCTTTAAACTTTACCAAACAAAACACCATAGCTCCATCTAAGAATGTCCTAAAAACAAAATGTTGTATCTATAACCTCTGTTCCCTGAAAGAGGGGTACGAGGTACAACACATATTTGGGATATGGCGCCCTTGCGTGGCCTGCTGAAGAAAAATCTGTTTATGCTTTTAAGGCAAATAACGTGACTCCTCTCGACAGGGGGGAGCATTGTCTGAGCAGACAGTGTTATGCTTCTCTGCAGAACAAATATGTGTTGAATATGCATTGTAAATGTCTTCATTATTTCCTTTCATTGTCTGAATATAGTTGATTTGAAAATAATTGTAATTTCTATGAGCGTAACACTAATTAAGACCGTCGCTCAATTGCTCACCTGGCAAATCCATGTTGTCTTCCTCTCAATTTATAAATGAACTGACGTGATGGTGCAAACATTCATTCTTTAGTCTTTGAACTGTCTTTCATGTTGTTTAACTGGCTTTCATCACATTGGCTTTGATATCAAGGGATTTTAAACTTTGATCTTTTAAGGCTTTTATGAAATGCACTGACATCATTGCAACAGTCAGGAACTAAGTAATAATTCTGTGCTCATAGGTGTACGTGTTAGAATCTAGCCCAACATTAAAACAAGAACTACTCAGGCGCCATGGGTCACACACCAAGACGTGCGGATAGGCGAGTTTTGATCTGTGGTTTGAAAACCATGACGACTACGCTCTCTGAAAAATCCCCCAAAAGACTTCAAAAAGCCTCTATTCTAACACCCAGAAAAAATGGCTTTTATTCTTTTAATAATTTATTTTTCTGTAGAATGCAATTTGATTGTAGTACGGACCACAGAATCACTGGCTCTGACTTTTCTTTGGGGGTTTCCAAAATAGGGGTTTCCTATACAATAAGCCCAAATACAATAACATAAGTAAAGGACTGGGGAGTTTAGGCATTCAGAGAGGATGATCACACCATTATGAGGACAGGGATGGGGCACACAGTCACAATTTCTATGAAATTGTGTAGTTATATAGTTATTCTATAGTATATAGTTATAATTAGAATGAAAACATTGTTGAATAATCACCAATATGGCTTTAACACACTCATTTTATTTTTTAAATTCCTCATCATCATTAAAAATTATTATGCTTCTAATAAATCTTCTCATAGGAGTCAAATGTTTAAACTTTCATGTTTGAAGAAACAGATGAGAATAACAATGGTTTAGCATCCAGCAGTGTCAGAGAGGCTCTGTAAACCCCCCCCCCCCCTCCCCCGTGGGGAGGTGGAGAACAATGCACACACACGCTTGCTCTCTCTCTCTCTCTCTCTCTCTCTCTCTCTCTCTCTCTCGCTCTCTCTCTCTCGCTCACTCACTCACTCACTCACTCACTCACTCACTCACTCACTCACTCACTCACTCACTCACGGCTGTACCCTTAAATGTGAGATTTATTGGCATCACTGTAAGCTTTAGTGTTTGGAATCTGATTTAACACTACATTTACCAAGAAAGTTAGTTTTCTATAAAAGAAAAAAACCTCTGTTTTGTTGAGTTTTGTTGCTTGTGGGAAGAGGCAGGGAGGAGGAAATAGAGCCGGAGAGGCTGGATCAATGAAGTCCAGGTGAGCGAGAAACTGCTGGAGCAGAGACCAGAGGTGATGATGCAGAGAGCGGAGGCCCCCAGAGATCAAACCTGCAACCCCTGCTCTACACCACAAACGTTGTCTGGTGAACTCTCTAAAATAAGCAGCTACAAACGTTAGAGGGTTGTTTTAATCCCACATTTCCATCCTTGTCTTCGAGAAGTGACGTCAATGTACATCAGCACGACGATGGTATTCTCCCTGTTTTTCTGATCCAGGGTTTTGCAGGAACATTCCATCACACATGGGTGGAGACCCAGATCAGAAGACATACATATCTTATATTGAACTGATTTAAAAAAAAACAAAAAAACAGAGACCTGTATGCTGAGGTCATGAAACAATAAAGCATGTTTGTGAATATTTTATTTACTCTCTGAATGGAGCTTATTATAAATCATACACACAGGACCTTTGAACGTACACACACACACACACACACACACACACACACACACACACACACACACACACTCAGCTACTCGTATTTTCCAGGTTATTGAAATCCATACCAACACGTTCTATATGGCCCTATATATAGTCCGAGGACTCAGTGTGTCAGTCAACAGGAAGCTGAATACAGGAGCGGCTGCAGCCTCACTGACAGCACTGACACCCACAGAAGTATGGCTGCTGAGGCTCCACTGAGCTATTTCTGTCCTCCTATGTCTGTGCCTAACTGGCCTTCTCTCGCTCCACCGCCACACCAAAAATACTCCTGTAATTAGTTTGGCTCTGAAGCCCGTGCTCTCTGCTCCGGTCCCCCCCCCCCCCCCCCCCCCCCCACTTCTCCCACACTCCCTGCTGGTCGATCCATCTGCCAAACTCTCACTTCCTGCGCTTTTCTGACGCTGCGCTGATTGAGAGATAAGGTGGTTGACCTGAGTCTCCCTTTCCCTCGCTGGGGGTTTGTTTATCGAGCATGCAGATATGCTGCATAAAGTTTTGACATGTAACAGCAACTGTGTTGCTCAGGAAAGACTGAATCAGGGTTATTTTGGGAACGATTGAATTTATGTCTTGGACCTCAGCACGGTCTGGATATCTGGATTAAGAAGCTAAGAACAGACATTGCGTGGACAATAGGCTGCTATGTATTGTGTCCAGTTGACTGAAATATCCAATTTTCTACAGCGCAACCATCTACAGGAGCCAGATTGCAGTGTTTGCTAATTTTGGGGTGGGTTTGAGGCTCTCTTGGGTGGTAGTTTGCACTACGGTGCAGACCCGGCCCAGTTTGCCCCACAACCCTACGTGAAATGTGACACAACCCTGGGCTCTTCCAGAAGGCATGCCAGTTCTGTCTGCGGGAATTACATTAGGAATACGTGTACTCTTGACTCTGTGTGTGTGTGTGTGTGTGGTGTGTGTGTGTGTGTGTGTGTGTGTGTGTGTGTGTGTGTGTGTGTGCGCATGTGTGTGTGTTGTGAAACGGGGGGTCAGGCCTCCATTTTTATTGGGATGTGTACAGCAGCTGTCCTCTGGTATGCCAGAGGGAGGGTCGCACCGGTGATACTGGACTACAGACGAGATCGGGGAAGGCTCACTCTCGTCGTCGCTGGCCTGAGCCGGATCTGCACGGGGCCGCATCCACCATGGCGGATCAATACCAGTACAACGCCAACGAGGAGAAGATTGTAAAGGACAGCCACACCAAGGAGATTGATCTAATTAACAGAGACCCCAAGCAGATCAATGAGGATGTGGTGAAGGTTTGTGCAGCATGCAGCCCCTTCAGACGCAAAAAACGGGATTTAGGAGCAGACTAATGTGCGCGTGGATGCGTAAAGAAAGCTAATGAGAGCAAGATCAGGACAAGAGGTTCGCTGTGTGGAGAATCTTTAAATAGAACAGCAGAACATTTATTTTGGGAAGGGGTAGGGGTCTAGACCAGTGTTTATGCTGTGATTGTTGCCATGCTATCAGCACAAAACATTTCTCTAAGGTCAGCGCAGAATAAACAGGCAGGTGATGTTTTGTTGGAGTGGGACGGCATTAATGTGATCGCTGACATTGTTAAAAACCGAACGCGCTCGTGTTTAATGTCACCCTGCTCCACGTTGTCTGCTCCTGCCAAGTTTCAGCCTGATTCATTTCATAAAGCGAGCAGTTTGTAAACAGCGCTCCCCGAGAGTCCAGTCGCAGAGTTCCACTCGCTGATTGTCCTTTCCTTTTATCATGTCACACTCTGCTAACATTTCACCCCCTTGTCTGGGTTGCTATTGCCTGTGCTAGCACAAACAGCTAATAACTGTGATCCCTCCTGTTCTGGGAGGTTTGTTATCATGTTCTTGTTGTGGACTCTGGAGAGGTCCTGGGTCCGAACTGGGACACAGAACTCAGAGCCGTTTATATCCATCCACGCTGAACGCGCAGACGCTTGTTTTTGCCCGCAGAGATCTGGTGCAGGCATCTGGAACAGCAGTATGAATCAGTTAATCAGCAAATTAACTAAAGCATCTCCTCCTCCAGGTGGAGTTTGAGGACGTCATTGCGGAGCCCGAGGGTACGCACAGCCTGGACGGCGTGTGGAAACTCAGCTACACCACCTTCACTGTGTCCAAGTACTGGTGCTACCGTGTCCTGTCGGCCATCTTCGGCATCCCCGTCGCTCTGCTCTGGGGCTTCCTGTTTGCCTGCATCTCCTTCTGCCACATCTGGGCCGTGGTTCCCTGCATCAAGAGCTGCCTGATTGAGTCCCAGTGCATCAGCCGCATCTACTCCCTCTGCATCCAGACCTTCTGCGATCCCTTCTTTGAAGCCCTGGGCAAGGTCTTCGGCAGTATACGCGTCGCGCTACGCAAAGAGGCCTAAACATTCAGAAATTAGGATTCCTAGTGTGAATAACAAAAGTGCCAGATCTTTTTATACACAACCAAATCCGTCCTGGCTTCTTGCTTTACTCCCCGATTCCTCTCCTGCTCCTTTACTCACATGCTGCTCCCCAAATACCAGCCTTCAGCTGATATGCCCGCTGTGCATTTTGCAACCAGAAGCTCCACGACAGCTGCAGCGGACAGCTCAGCTCTCCTAACTGGGAGGGCGAGGCCACCTGCAACCAGACGAGGGCCTTATCCGACCCCGAAACACAGTGCTTATTGTCATGAAGCCATCTCCCCGGCACTGCTGCAACTATGGACACGGCTGAGACAACACCTTTATTCCTGTTGTGTGTTGATGGTTGCTACAGTCTGAGATGAATCCGTCTGTCACTCGCAACATTACCAGAAAACAGGTGTATTTTTATCCAATTGCTTTTCAAAATGCGCAACGTCTTTGATTATTACGGCGTGACATGTAGACTTTCTGGGGGAAACAACCAGCTAAGAAAGTGTGGAATGAATGAAACATCAAACTGGAATGCAAGTGTAAACTAGTATGGAGCTGATCCTGTTTCATAGATACATTAGTTTGATTATGGGAGGTGTTGTTTCACTGAAGTTATCCACAGAATCAAATCAAATATACTTGTGTTATACTATTATAATTATTACTGCTGATTCTAAGATTCTGAGAATATAAATTATCCTTCAATTCATATATGTGTCATAATGTTTGTTTGTTCCCCTTGTGTGGGCGATTCTTCCGTATGGATCAAGCAGCGGCAGCGTTAAAGCCACAGACAGCTGGAGCCTGTCTCCGCTCCGGAACGCCTTGATCCCGACAGTCGTGCAGACACCACATGACACAAGCTGCTGCCGTGCACATCAAGCACACCCCATTATTTGCTCCGGCACACCCGGATGACATCAGTCACAGACGTGACCACCAGTTGAAAGTGCCCACTTGGGAATTCCCCAGATCCCAGGCAGACAGACGGCCCCTCCAGGACACAGGCCTGGGAAATGGTGATCCTCGGATCAGGCTTGGCCTCGGTCTGGCAAGGCGCAGACGCATGACTGCCGGGATTTTCACCGGGATTGTAGCAACCCCAGCAAATCCTTTGAGTCCTGTGTGTGTGAATTTTCTGAGATGTCTTCAGACGTGTCTGATTGGAATGGGATGTTGGGAATTTGGTCAATTTCGTGAGCTTTTTATCGCCATACCTGACACATCATCTGTTTTGGGCTCTTGCACACCAAACCAAGCCCAGCGGCGTCCTCTCGGGCAGGTTCATTGAGTTTAAAGGGATACTTCTTTGAATTCACCTTTCATCGATTTATCCTGTGAGTGAAGTGAGCAAAGCATCAGAGCTCAACCACTGTTGAAGCTGCAGAGTTTATGAGGAGGATCTCCTTTTTTGATGTATCCTTTAAAAAAAAGGGGGATTTTAACACCTGGAAGCGTCGCTCTAAATCACGATGTGACATGAAATTCATCAGCAAGAGAGTTTTATTAAGAAAAACTTTGTAGCAACAGCGAATACAGATATATGTTTGGTTTGGGGGGGAAAAGCAAAAACACCTGATCCTTTTGTAGAGGTGAAAGGTCTGAGTGCCAGGAGGATTCCTCACTCGGTTTGCTTTTCTCACTTTGTCCAGAAAAATCAAACCACTCCCTCAAAACATGTTTACAGAATAAAATCATAACCCCACAGGTTAACATGCAGCACAGAGACCACCATTTGTTTTTAATTATGGTGCATTTATACGGCACACGACTGGGAATGCTAATAATTGTTCACGAAATAAATAACAGGTCAACATTCTGAATGGCTGACTTGAAAGAGCCGCGACGAATATAAATAAAAAACGGCTAAACAACAGCCGCAGAATTAATGAGCTCCATAACAAAGAATGGTAGGATGGATACCTGTTATCTCTTCCTGCAGGATGCCGCATCATGCCACGCAGCAATTGTTACCCCAGGATGCCTCCATCAGTCTCTGCGGCTCTCACATCCCAACACAGCAATCCGTTTTGGGACTGGAACAAACAGGATGTTCAAAGTTTCGGCGTACCTGCCAACCGCTTCGCAGGAACCCGCGTGAATCCCTCTAAAAATGATGCAATCTCGCCAAGTGTTTTCTCAGCCCCACGAGGAACCCGGAGCAAAAATCTGAAGCGAAAATAATAAAGTTGGCGGGGGAATTGGATTTTCCTGCTTTTGTTCTTTATTTTCCAAGTGTAAAAAAAAGAGAAGAAAGAAAGAACGCTTTTGTGACAGTCATGACAGTTCTCAAGGAAGTGCCTCTCAGGGGATATTTGCTGCGAGTGTAACGACCTCCACATGGTTTATAGCAGGTGAGCGATTTTGTCATATTACACATTTAAAATAAGAGTCACGAGCTTTGCTGGTGACTCACATGAAACAACGTCCACAGATGTTCCTTCTTTCCTTCATCAACACTGTACACTGAAAAACATGGTTGCACCGTTCTTTTTTTAATGTTTTAATGCACTTTTTTTCTCTTTTCAACATTAAAATTGTCCTTTTCCCATGTTCTGCAAACCTGGTGCAAACAGCCGGGACCTCCTTCTGGTTCTGGGGAGAGATAAAGTACCAAAGTTGATTCATGTGGTGGAGGTCTGCGTGACGCTCCTCTGGCTGCTTGTGCTTTTGATGGCAAAGTTCGAGGAGACGCTCTTGTGGCTGGAGTCATATTCGCGCTCGCATTGGCTCTGGGACGACTTGAGGTAGCGAGGAGAGCAGCACAGGAAGGTCTGCCTGAGGTCCTGGAAGAGATGCCCAGCGAAGAACATGTAGATCCAGGGGTTACAGCAGCTGTTGAGGCTGGCCAGCAACATGGAGATGATGAAGGGCGTGGCTGCAGGAGATAAAAGGCATCACATGTTAACTCTGACCAGGCACACACACACACACACACACACACACCACACACACACACACACACAACACACACACACACACACACACACACACACACACACACACACAGGTGAGGAAATACTCGTTGTCATTCAGAGTCTTTCACGGTCCTGGAAGGATTTCTATGAATTATGCAGCAAATGTGGTAGAAACAGCAGGTTCAAGTTGAGACTTTTGAGGGAAATTTCAAAACAGCTAGATGAAATATTAGGATGGAATATTGAAACCGTCCTTAAGTTTTGACTTTCGGGACCTTTCATCCCAATGATAAATGGTGGGGCTTTTCAGCTGAGCAGCCTGTTTGTGGCAAACTGTGACATTCTTTTAATGGAACAAGTCTGTGTTTAAAGTAGCCAATAGCTGAGGCCTTATAAGAACTCATAATATAGATGTTTTATGTCAACAGTTGTGTGGTTGCATTGTGATTCTGATGAAGGTTTTAAATGTTAAATCAAACCTCCATGTGTAACGCGGGTGCAGAACGGGATACAAAAGCACAGAATCCCAGAGCCAACTCCTCCAAGCAAAACAGGAACACACTCACACTTTGTCAACTTCCTCAGCCGCCTGACATTTGGCAAACGAGGTATTTGGATTTGCGTGTGGCATCATTAACCACCTCTCGCTGATTGCTAATGGTTCCCTCGGCCGGTCTGCCAGCATCACAACGTGTCTGATTACGCCGACGGAGTTCAAATTGTTCTGAACACATAATCTCAGGAAGGGTGCGGAGGTCAAATGCCTCATTAAAAGTGGACATGACTTTGATTTATTAGACAAATGCATGTCACCCATTGTAGAATCTCTGCGTTGTGGACATTCAGGCGCAAAAATGCCAGGAAAAAGCAACAACCGCAATTATTATGAAAGGTTCAGGCGAGCAGGACAGCATTGATGACCTGGAAAACTGATCACTTCAACCAGAGCCTGTAGCCAACCAGGGAGGATGGAGCTGAAACTACAGCAATTACAGGAAGTATCCTTTCATAAAAGGTGACAAAATTGTGAATTAGCAAATGGTGATTCCTCCCAGCTAAACAATAAAAAAAATCACAATGGAGAGGCAAATGATGATTTTCTGTCCGGTCCTGCTGTCTGTGCTGGAGCTGATACCAGGAAGGAAACCAGGCTGGGTCATTAATGAGAACCCAAGTTGCTTCTCCTCACTGTTATCTGAGGATAAAGATGTACATGTGTCGCACTCCCTTTGAAACACCATTTTATCATTCGAAAGGCTTTGGATGGCATCCATCCTGCTTCTAATTGAGCAGAATGAGTCAGATTCTGAGGGTGACAGGCTCACGGGAGCAAATGTTTGCCAAATGACTTTTCAAGAGCTGCTGATGGAGACTGAGTCAGGCTGCAACCTTGGGCGTTTTGTCCTCTGCACACTGAGATTTATCTCTTAAAATGTGAAATCCCAGTGTGATGTCATTCTGCGAGGGCTAAGAGCATTCAGGCTTTTAACAGTCGCAGGGATTTCTGTGAAATGTTGTGGTGCTCTGGTGGATATGGCGGTCATTATCATAAATCAAATGAGAACTCTCTGCCTTTTTCGTGCAGCTGGAGCCTACCTGCTCTGTCAGTGTCCAAGAGTAATGCATCCATCATCATTAACTCTGATGCATTGCTGTAATTTCACTTCCACTTCAGTCTTTTTGTCGCACTCTTTCTTTCTTTTCTAATTTCCTGCTGTTCCATCCGCAGCATTAAAAGTTGGTCTGCTAGAAATACAAAAGCACTCAAAGAAAATTGTCTTTAAAGACCTCCGTGATGCTCATAAATATAATTGGCTGAAAATCTTTTTGTTTTGTTTCTCTACAATAACTGAACGAACAGTTCCTTAGTTGATGCAGATGTCCCAGGGGGAGCCAGGCTGGGCAGACTCTGGAAAGTGTGCTTTTAAAACTATATACTGTTTAATTATACATTGTTTATTCTCAAATTTCTGTGTGATCGGCACCGTAAAGAGCGAATTATTCATGAGCACGGTTAGAGGTTAGGGTTAGCTTTATATACATCCAGTCGTTTAAAAACACAAAAAAGCTCATTTCTGTAAGGTGATTGGACAGAATTCTGCATGTTGGTTCTGATGACTCACGAAAAAGGCCCAGACGCATTTGTTTCTGCACAGAACATGTGGTAAAGAGATAAACAGTCTGCAGTAAAGTGATTAGATTAACATTTGTCATATTTCTGCCGGTATGCTCGGCTGGTCTCGGCTGACTCTGCTGAGCGTGGCTCTAATGGACACTTTATCAGCACACGCAACAGCTGAGAATATGCACAGCCTATCTATTGTACACAAACACTGGCACGTGTCTGTGCAGACCCTGGGCCTTTTCTGAGGGCGGTGCACGTGCATTGCTGCAAGATCAAAACAGCTTGATCGCTTTCTTTCTTACCCATGAATGTGAATGGTGAGCCACATGTTTGTCCAGCAAAACCCCCACCTCATCACTGAACAGATGTGAGGGAATAACATTCATTACAGACCAAAGAAAATCATGTTAACAAAAAAAATACTAGTTTTTTTTGGCATATCCATCCAAAATTTGGTCTGAATTTGAACTTTTCGTGTGAGTCCTGATGCTTCTTGTCTAAAGGATTAAGAGGAATGGAAAGGTAGGATGGAAGCTATATTGAACTGTAAGAATCCAGGCACGTGCCTCCTCCTTTATGGTCACTGGGCGTGGCCTCGACCCAGCAGATCGATAAACGTAGCGACCATCGGGTGATAAGTAGCCTATTCTGGTTAAATGTCAACGACGCACTTCGTGTCCCAGGGGCACTGAGACCGCAAAAGCAGCCCGGTGCGTGTTGGCGCACACTAATTTGATTAATGATTAACCGTCCCCTGGTGGCGCCAGAGAGGTCAGGGGAGACTTAGGAAAGTCTGCTTGTGGCTTTTGCATTTGGGGAGCTTAAAGTGATTCATCCTGCAGCAAGAACATTTTTTTTTTTGCCGCTCCCCCTTTGCACCATTCATATATCTGAGCAGCGCCGCAGTGACAAAGCATCACTAAGAAACCCTAAATGCATCATGTCACCACGTTGGACCACTCCTCCTACACTCATTCATTCATAAGGTTCAAGTGGAAACAACACCCACCCCACAAGCCCTGGAACCCCCCAAAGATCACATTTTTGATCCCCTAGTCTTCGTGCGTAAAGAGAGGCGATGCGCGCACAGCACAGTTGGATGTCTTCTTGGATGAACGGTGTTATTGTTCGGAACTTGCGCAAATATAAATGAATAAATATTGTGTGTGTGTGTGTGTGTGTGTGTGGGGGGGGGGGGGGGGGGGGGGGGGGGGGGTTGGCTTGGAATAGATATCTGTGCAACATCGTCTCAAACTTTAAAATGTGACCTACCCTCCCGGGGCGCTGAGGGATCCCACGCAGACCACATCTGGACGGAGAAAAAGGGGGTCCAGCAGACGATATAAGCCACCACGATGACAAAAGTCATTTTCACGGTGGTTATCTTCGCCTTGGAGATGAGCTTGACGCTGCTAACCCGTGTCAGCGTGTTGTCTTTGGCGGTCCGCGGCGTCATGCTCACGCAGTGCTCTCGCCTCGTTTTCAGCCTAAAGTTTTGCCAGATTTTGAAGCTGATCAGCCCGTAGCAGACGCTCAGGATCGCCACGGGGATGATGTAGATGGTGAGGCTGATCCATGTGATGTAAGCTTTGGCTCCCCAAGGCTTCACGAAGTCGCCCCAGCAGTCATACACCCCCGATCCCGCTGAGCCCACCTCTCTCAGGGAGAAGATGAACATTTGCGGGACGCTGAAGACCAGGCTCAGCCCCCAGGAGAATATGACATAGAAACGGTCTTTCCTCCGGTGCAGAGAGCGGAGAGGCTGACAGATGGCCAAACATCTGTCCACAGACATCAGGACCAACATGTAAGTGGACGCGAACATCCCAACGACTTGCAGATATTTCACCAACCGACACAAAATATCTGGTCCGTAGAAGCGAAACGTGATGTCCCAGATAAGTTGAGGGAGCACCTGAAAGATCGCCACTACCAGATCCGCGATGCTCAAGTGCTTCATGAAGTAATACATGCGCGACTGGCTGTGCTTGGTTGTGTGGATGGCCAGCAGGACGCACAGGTTCCCCGCCAACGCCAGGAACAGAACCAAGGCGAGCACCGTCACCTCTACCTTCGCCACCTCTTCGTTGCGCTTCAGCGGGTTCGTCTGGTTGGACAGCACCGTCTCGTTGGCGACACCAGGGTCCCGGCAGGATGTGTTGCACCAAAAGTCACTTTCATTGGCTACGGTCTCCATCGCAGCAGTATTTGTCCTCTGCAGACGCGTCGGGGCTCACTAGTCCTGCGGTGTGACTCAATCCAGATGCGCGACCAAGACTCTCGCGCGTCCTCACAGGTGCGAAAACATGTTTCAAACGAAGACAAAAAGGTTTCACCTCCTCTGTTTTCCAAAAACTGGGGAAACGCAAAAAAAAGAATAATTCTACAATCTTTTAAGAACGTCAAAGTTATGATGAATGAGCTCAAGCTCTGAAAATATGAGGATGTCCCCCCCGATCACTGATAACCCCAACTCTTAAGAGTGCAATGATGCAGTGGCTGAACGCTCCATCTTCACCTGTGCTGGGAGCAGAAATGACCGTCTCCACAACGCTCAGCCCCTGTTCTACTTGTTCCCTGTGCAGAAATGCCCGCTATACCCAGCATCGCCGCAGAGCGGCGCCGTGAGGCCCCCGGCTCCGCCAGTCCCAATGCTGGCCCCTGCGAGCTGGCCCCTGAGATCCGCTCTCGTCATAATTTAACCAAGCTGATGCGTTTGGCAGAGCAGCTGAAACAAGTCCGAGACGACGACCAGATGTATCAATTATTTACACTGAGAATTCATTTTTTTGTCTTTGAAATATACACAAATGCCAAATTCATATAGGAAATGGACGGTAAGATGGATGTGATAGAAGGAATGACAAGATCGATACCGGTTATTTTAAGCTCTGTAAAAAAGAGCGAGTGATACAGCAGCAACAGCATCCCTTGGAACAGAAGAAATCATATTTTAATTAATGTATTTTGATGGATAAAATCTACTCAAACTCACCCCACCATGCAATCACGTCTTAAAGTGTGTTATTTTAAAGAATCAAATAGATCATAAATCATGAAGCCTTTGCTTACAATGCCTGTCCGCTGCTCTAAACACAGACCATTCCTACAGAAAGCATATGAAAATGTGGGATTCTATCATTTACTGAACCCAGACGACTGCTAACAGATGCGGGGGAAAAGCGGAATCTGCCCGCTGCTTGTCCGGCTTTTTAAATTTCCAGGCCTGTAGTCTCATTGTCACCAGGGAGACGTTCCCTCGTTTTGTGGTTTGGGAGGTTCGGAAAATCGGCACTTCCACAGGAATGTGTGTGCTGAGGATGGCTGGAGAGAGCAGAGATAAAACGGATCGATTCCAGGATTTTAAAAATGATGACAGTCACGTAAAGATGGGAATCATCTCCAGCACCTTCATCATGGCGGAGAGAGCCTTAAACAATGGATGGTGATGTTCACCCTCACCCTCCATGTCTTGTTTTTGTTCTGAAACTGCCAAAGCCCACACTTCTAGACTAAATATGTCATAACAGCGGCTCCCACGTATCAATGCATCACCTCGCACAGCCAAGGAATCCAGCATCATCTAAACATGGAGCGCAGCACATGTGTTTACTCTCTGATGCATGGAGGACATTAACGGAGCCTTCCTTAGAGATATGAGGGCAACATCTCGCCTACAGCTTGTTTTTGCCTCCTGTATGATAAATCCATGGTTATTTGAGACTCTTTTGATGTCCAGTGTGGAGCAAGTGATCAGAATCTGCAGATAATGAGTGTAATTCTTTAATTCTTTGTCCTGATTTGTGGACCACAGATGGCAGGAATATCAAATCAGAACATTATTTATACAGTGTCTGCTACTTAAACATTGTCTCTAGGTGCTTTACTGAAACTCAGGGCCTGACCGCCAACAAGCAAACATCTCCCCTTTAACAGGAAGAAACCTTGAGCAGGACCAGGCTCATACAGGAGGAGCCTCCTGCTGGTGGCCGGCTGGGCAGAGAAGGAGGAGGAGGAGGAGGACTGCCATTTGAATTTGAATATTCGGGTGAAGATTAACGCGGCCTGTAGCTGTGTTTCATGTTTCTAATGGAACCTTAAAGGTTTTGCTGACGGGTAAAGCTGTGAGCGGAGGGCGAGGGCAGACTTCTTCAGTCCCCCGAGGGAGCAAATTATGTTGACGAGGTTGGGAGAAGCTCAGGTTCTTTGTGGCTGCCTTAAACCATCATGGAAAGTATAAGAACGATTACACACGGAAAAATAGTTACGGAGGATTTCCTGATGCTGATGGCACCGCAGAGACAGTCATGAGGGAAAAAAATGGATTTATATCGTAGGTCCAGTCAGGAGTGATGGCAGGAGGCTAAAAAAAGATTTGTGTAGCAATTCTGATGGACGCCGCTGACGATTGTAGAATGGCCAATGTTATGAAAAATGGCCTTTTTTTAACGTCATTTGTTGATATATTCTGAAAGGTAATTAGTCACTTCCTGAATTCAAGTACATTGCAGAGAAACAGAGAGAGAGGAAAAGTTTCCACATATAGGAATAAGAGTGTTTGATTGAATCGGTATTTAACGCCGCATCAGCAGAATCTACGGCTGAGAAGCTTTGCATGTCATCACCACTGCCAGGTGTGGGTGGAACTGATCCCAGTACAGCCTGCACTTGGTTTTCTCAATGGAAAGTTTTGGTTCAAGTTGCTCCACACCTGGGCATCGGTGGCTGCCCTCCTGTTGTAGGCCTCCTGGTGGATCTACGGATGTTTCTTAGTGATGGCTGCAACTCAAATCCAGAGGAACGAAGCTCCCGTCCCTCAGGACAGGAGAGCTGTCGATCACGACAAAATCATGGAATAATATTTTCCTGACCTCTCCAGTCATGGAAACTGCAGCGTTTTCCCATCCCTTCCCTCTTTCCCAGCTCAGCAGTTTCATTCCCACAGATATTGGGCTTTGAGAAGACAGAACTAATTAGAGACAAGGTTCAGGGCTGAGCCTCCTGACGATGTGAAATAGGATGGATCTGCACATTAATACTTCTGCTTCTTGTGTAGTCACACGGTGCTGGAGCTGTTCGTTCTTCACCTGAGCGGTCTCCTTGAAATGCACGTTAAAAAAAGGCAGGGGGGGGGGGGGCACCAACACCCCTGCAGGGTGCTGCCATTCCGGTTGAGGTGATGAATTATTTATGCTGCATGTAAATGTCATTCCTCGGTCGAGTATCCCAGCGGATGAGAGGGTGTTGGCGGCTGCCGCCTTAGCATCCACGTGTCTCACGGTGTGTAAACCAGCGTCGTGAAGCCACAAGTCACACCAGCTCCAGATGTCGCTGAAGCCTTCAGCTTTACAAATGTGGGGGCGTCATATCTCTGATTATTCCGGGAGCTTCCTGGAGTTTCTGCCCAGAGCTTTTTCCTTTTGTTAACAGGATGAGACCCCCTGTGGTGCATTTGGGAAAAAATGACTGGATTTCGGTGGGTCCCCTTTGTGGGGCACCAACAGGAGCCGGCGTCTCGTCTTGAGAAGTCATAAAACAAACAAGTTAACAATAAAGCCTGTGTTTTTCCACAGGGAACTGTTTTATTAAGGACTCCGGCCAGTTACCGATTGATTTGTTGGCTGAGAAAAGCAGCCGAGCGATTAGGAGTAAATGCCCGTTGTTACGTGAGGCTGAGAGCGGAAACTGTCAGGATGCAGCGCATAGAGGAGTGTCAGTGCAACATAATTTACAATTACAAGCTGATGCTTACATACGTGCATCTGTGTGTGTGTGTGTGTGTGTGTGTGGTGTGTGTGTGTGTGTGCATCTGTGTGTGTGTGTGTGTGTGTTACAGCAACATTGAGCTTATCACACTTCCATACCACTAACTGTATTCCACCAACGCGGGGACGCAACGCGCACCCAAAAAAAGAGCATACATACACAACTGTTTCCCATCCCTGCCTAGATGAGTGCTGTTGAAGTGTCGGGGTCTCGTTGGGGAGCTGTGAGGAACACGGAACTGTGATGAAGCTCAAGTGAGGGGAGGCTGAGAGGGGGGAACGGTAGCGATCCAATTGTGGGCACATGTCCATCTGGCAACAATGTCCTCCATCTAGCAAATATCATCTCTCATATCAGACTCTCCACGTTTCTCCACAAAATGATGGACTTTCAAGCTTTATTACAGCTGTAAATCACAAACTCGTTGATCCACAAACCCCCAAAAGCAGCACAGATGGACCCTGAAAATATGGTGTTTTATTTTTGCTGCATGATTCAGGACATAGAGGAGACAGATAGAAGAGATATCTGACAAAGATTGCTGCCATTTGTTGGATTGCTCACATGGACGAGTCCTCACAGCAGGGGGCCTGATGAGATCTAGGACGCCGGCGAAGATGCTGCCGCTGAGGGGGCCCTGGCATGAACGCAGGGAGGGACTCTCCATCTGGCCAGCGAAGGTTAATTTAATGACCTGGTGATAAAGCAAAAGCAGCTTTGTTGTGTGAGCGCGACCCGCTGACGCAGCAGCAGTGAACTGAGCAAATACCAGGTAGAATATCAACCCCTGGTAAACCTGGATTGGCCACAGCTGATTGATTGTTGATGTAATTACAATTTTTTTAAACCGCAGTTATTTAATTCACGACATATTATCTGTCACTAATGAAGCAATAAGCAAACGGTCTGGTTTGACTTCTGTGGTTGATAAGCTGGTACTTCTGTGTGTGCTGGACCTGGATAAACCTGTGAGATATGATCTTGGTTTCATTAAACTTTCTTGGAAACGGACCTGTGATGCAAGTACGCAGGATAATATAGGTAATATAGTCTCTCGTACATTGTGATAAGGGATAATCATTTACTGGGCTTACAATTTGATCATAACCAACAGTCTTGACACAGAGGCGTGTTCGTGTGTGGTGTGTGTGTGGGTTGTGTTGGAAATGTGAGTTGTGTTAGATGAATTCTGCCACCAGCATAAAAGTCACAGTGCTGCCCTGAAAGGCGCCGTCTCTAAAAGCGCCACGCTCGTGTCAGCAGCCTGTGGCCCTGCATTTCACAGTCTAAGAGAAGTGGGCTCCTGCCATTTCCACTGACAATAGTAGATGGAAGTGCTCCGGCTCATTCGTATAGGGAATAACAACACACCAGCACTTCTTACAAAAGAGCATTTTTATTGCAGCTGGCGACAAAAAAAAAGAAAAAGATAAAGATCGCTCTTGGAATGAAAATGCACCCTGGCGATGAAACAAATCAATACTGGGAAAGAACAAACACAGAAAGAAAGTTTTGAATTCACAAAACCACATCACCCCTCCCTGGGGGGGGGGGTTCTTCCTGTTTTAGGTGGTAACTCAATAGAATCTGCTGTGGTCTGAGTCTGTGTTGACATTAAGGCTTTAGAATTTAAACCAGCGTCTGTTGTTTCATTCACAATCCTCCACATTAGTATGAATAATGTTACGAACACGCACACATTAGTTTGGGGTTGTGTGCAGCCTTCCCAGCAGGTGTTGGTTGAATCCAGCCGTAATCTGCCGAGATGATTCCGACCTTTGCTTCTCCCGCATCCGCACTCACGCAGCTCTGCTTTCTGCAAAAAATTGCAGCACTCGACTCTCCAAGTGCAGGAACTGAACTTTCCTACTGAACATCGCAGTCCGGAGAGTACAGAGAGAGGAAATCTCCTCTTTTATACTCTTTTGTTATAGACTGCAGACGCCACCAATCAATCGTATACAACCCAAGCTGCTCTGGGTGAATTTAAATGTTATAAATGCTCATTTCAGAATGTGTACAATATTATTGGGGTCATCGAGGCGCGGTTTCCATACAGACGAGTGGAAGGTGGCTGAAATACACTGAAAAATCAGCACTGCTATTAAATCAGAACGCTTCAAACATGAGGAGGGTGCAGTGGAGGGCGGGGCTTCACAGGGTGCACAATGAAGTTATTAAGTTCATCTCTATTCTCAGAAACAGCGTCTGATTGGGCCTCAGCAGGAAGCTGGTATTAACCTCTCTGCTACGCCTGCGGAGACGTTCACGCGGCGTTGCGACTTCAGGCTTCAGCAGCAGAAGCACAGTCATCGTTGGAGCAGGTGACGGTAACCAACGTGAACTTTTACTCACGATCCTTCTCAACACTAAGGATCAGCAAATCAGAATCCCATTTGGATGAAACAGAAAGTAATCCTCTTAGCAAGTGAAACTTGGCGCATTAGTCTGTCTTCTTCAGCCCATTAAGAGGAGAGCTGGGGATTAAGCTCAGTCTTCATTAATGTCAGCTTCCCCTCGCCGGACCGACACGGGTCCATTGAAACCTAATGCGGATGAGAAATATGACGTGCAATGTTTTTATCTGCACATCAGAAACTTGCATTCTCTTCTAAGGTGTTTCAGAATACCGGAAGCCTGTTCCAGATCACATTGAGCCCCCCCCCAAGAAAACTGCAGATTGATACTGTTTTCATGAAAGCAGAGATTAAAATGAAGGGGGAGGCATTTTGAGATAATGCCTCATTTCCTTTTAACATACCAGTTATTTATTCTTGGGCCATTGCCTCCTTTAATGGTCCAGGAGGAAACAGCCCAGCCTGGATGGCGATGGTTGCCATGGGTTTCCAGCACTTTCCTGTTTTCATGACTAAATTCCGTGCTTGTTTGTCTGGACTTCCTTCACTCTGACCTACATAGCTCCACTGTTTTTGCCAAACTTGTGGCATGAAAACCTGCAGGAATTCCAACAAAGTTGAAAGTGAAATAAATATGTTTTTTTTTTAAACAAACAAACACATATATGTGCTTTATTTTGGGACTTTGTTGATCACATCATCAGGGCCAAACCTTTTCTCCCAGGTTTGCTTTAATTGGCTCAGTCCGCTCCTGTAGCTTCCATCCATATATTTTTACTATTCTATATGATCTTATCTGAAGATCCTTCTTACTGAAGGAACATGGTATGAATATTATGGGCGATAGCTGATATATGGAAATATTTCCTCCATCGGAGCTGCAGAAAATAACAGGATTCTCTCTATTTTGGCATTTTATTAAAAGTAAAATTTTTAAAAAGAAAGAAAAAAAGGTTCCACAAACTGATGATGTTGGGTTAAATGGCGGCAAAAGCAGCAAAAATGATGCTGAATATTTCTCTGCCATCGGAATCCAGATGCTTCTCAGGCAGGTTCGGTTCTGACCGAGGACGGTGGTCAGCTGGACCAGTGATCCTGTGTGATGGTGGTCAGCTGGACCAGTGATCCTGTGTGATGGTGGTCAGCTGGACCAGTGATCCTGTCTGATGGTGGTCAGCTGGGCCAGTGATCCTGTGTGATGGTGGTCAGCTGGACCAGTGATCCAGTCTGATGGTGGTCAGCTGGACCAGTGATCCGGTCTGATGGTGGTCATCTTAACCAGTGATCCTGTGTGGTGGCGGTAATCTGGGCCAGTGATCCTATAACGTTTGCTTTGCTTTACTTGTGAATCAGCCAGTAAGTTTTAATCAGATTTTTATCTTCTCTGATCTTCTCCAAACAAACGGGACCTGTCGGCCTCTCCTCTCCTCTCCTCTCCTCTCCTCTCCTCTCCTCTCCTCTCCTCTCCTCTCCTCTCCTCTCCTCCCCTCCCCTCCTCTCCTCTCCTCCTCTCCTCTCCTCTCCTCTCCTCCTCTCCTCTCCTCTCCTCTCCTCTCCTCTCCTCTCCTCTCCTCTCCTCTCCTCTGTTACTGGGAGGTGATCAGCCTGCATTTCCAGTAAATCAGGTTTACAGGACTGTGGGAACCGTTTCTTCTCCTCTGTGGCTCGGAGACGTTGCCTCCACCAGCTGGATTCAAATAAGTAAATATTCATGCAGTGGCCTGAACCTTCTCATTCAGGTTTATCAATCAGGCCATGAGATCATTGAGCATTTAAATCCAGTCAGAGCAGAGAGGGACAGAATTCGCTGTATTTGAAGAGGAGGAAATCTTCATTTTCCACGTGAGCCTCCAGGACTTCACAAATGGAAGTGAATAAATGTATGTGCAGTGTTGGTGCTCGTCCTTCTTTGACCTTCGCAGTGATGAAACGCATCAGAATCACACGGGGGACAAATAAGAGGACATCCGCGATGTCCTCACTCGTGGAATCGTGCAGCTGTTTTTCACCGAGTGATCACAGCCGCATCAGGGTGCTGTGCTGTCTCCAAGGAACCGCCTCATTTAGGGCGCATTAAAGGCGCAATGTTCTGAACCTCCCAACCCGGAGCTGATGTTCTTTCTCCTACCACGCTGCCGTATTCATTTTTCTTTTGTTGGGGGGGGGGGGGGGGGGATCATGGAGATCGCAGCAGATGAGTTAATGAAATGTTCCCATTTGAAGTGTCAGAACACAGCACTGATCCAGTTAGACTCAGTCATACACGCTGGAAAAACACCTCACAAGCGTTCGTGCAGTGTTATTGTTTCACAAATGAACCCCCCCCCCACACACACACACGCAAGAGCAACAGAAACAAGTCAGATTGATTGTGGCACATTGGCACATGAGAGAAAAGCAAAAATAAAGTCCTGGCGTCTGGAAAGACGCAGCGGTGGACGCGGCATCTCACCGCAGGCCCCCGTCAGGAAATATCTCTGTGACCTTTATCACAGCGGGCTGCAACACAATATGGGAGGAAAGTGACTTTTCCAACTTTCTTTACTCCCGTCGCACACGTGGTGTCACTTCTGATACAGCCATCACAATTGTTAATGGAAGATCGGACCACTGGTCGCTTTGGGGGTTTGAAAGTCAAACTGCTGTAAAAAGAGGCAAAAAGAAGCACTGGGCATAAAGCAAAGTGTGTTCTCCATAAACCAGCACTGGCAGGTTCAAGTTGATGTAGACATGATGTAAACGACGTGTTAGGGGTTTATTTATGGAGGAGTGGGACAACAAGATCCATGGGGGATGTAAAGGGGGAAAGGACTCTGTTCCAAGACCAGTCAGCAACACAAAGCAGCTTTTTTTATTACCACAATGTGGCTGAGACCATGTAAAAAGGTCATTCGTGTACATAGATTCTGTGAAAAATAACAACTTTGGCTGTTCGTTACCATTCCAGAGACATAAGGAGAGAAAAGCAAATGTAGGCCAGAAACAGATGTCTGATCATTGATGTAAAATCGCTCAACGCCACATAAAACAGGAAATCTGCCTGGGTTTTACCTGGAACTTTGGTGGGGCCCACCAATGCACGGCTGACTTAAAGCTGATCTCTTCTCTTATTAGAACGTATAAAGAGACTAGCAAGGAGAATGTAAGACGTCTGTCTGAGGGACTGCACTTGCACTTCAGCTGTAACACAAATACCAATAAACCACAGAACATCGGAATTTACTAAGCACTTCATTTCTTTACACGATAAGATGAACGCTGTGGGCCTTTGTTTACTCGCCAACTTGGCAACACCTAAAAAAACCAGCCACATTGTGTCCATTAGCTAGCCTGAGCTAGCCTCCCGTGTGTTAGCCCTTTGCTTGACTCTGTTGACGTGGCTCTTGTGAAAATACACCCCCCAGTAGTAAAATACCCCCCTCTCTTACAACCTCTAATAGTATTACTATTATCATAGTAGCATCGTGTCTCTCTCCCAATCAAGACGGAGACAGCGAGGTTACTGTTGTGCGATACGATAAGTAATGAAAACATTTGAAGGATTCGGCTCAATTTGTACAGTGTTTGACATTCCTGTTGTTATCCCTCATGGCTGCATGAGGATGCCCCTGATGAATATCAGCGGTGTGAACGGGAGAGAATTTGTGCAATATTATGAGAACTTTAGGCCAGAATTACAGCCTGAAATTCAGGAAGGGTTCAGCACCAGAGGGCATCCACGATCGGTCCAGTGTTTTCAATTTCCTGCTGGCTGTCTCAATATTTGTTTAGATTTAACCCCCATTTCTGCTCAACCTCCACGTGAAACCGGAGGGTGGCCCGAGATAGAGCGAAACCGCCCCGTTGAAATGGGAAAGGGGAGAGGGCGGCGGGTACAAAGAGCTGCCGGAGGTGTGCGAGCGAGAGACTGCTGCACTCACGCCAGATTACGTCTGGGGCAGGAAGGATCGCGGAGAAAATTAAATCTTCCAATTTCAGAGTCTTTTGAAGCCTCAGTCACTGAGAGGTGCACACTGAGGCTGGGAATTGCTAGGAGCCGGTCCGGGCTGATGTTCCGGCCTCTGATGTGATTTGTAATGATGTGACATGCTCTGCAGGGAGCTCTAGTGATAAACATCAAGCCCCTCAGAAGCACCATCGGCAACCAAATGGCGAGTCGATGGGATTGGAAGACAAATGTTGCTATTTTTAGTGGACACTTGAGGTCTTCCGTCTGCTCCGAAGGATGTGCACAGAAAATATATTCACCTCCAAGAAATAAACCAAATTATTTTCAAAACTGCCCTCAAGTCCCAATTTATGCTTTCACCACATATGTGTTATATGAAAAAGAAGGTGTTCACAGTCGTGCACGTCTTCTGTGCTAAACCAGGGAGAAGGAGAAGGCCTGAAACGTCTCTATTTTCGCTATCAAACACTGGATCTGCAGCCGCTGCGGCGGCTAATGAGGCGGCAGCATCAGCTCGCTCGGATCCATCAGGAACCAGCAGAATGATTGGATCAGCGTGGCCCAGACCTGAGCGATCAAACACGAGCCCTCTGCTTATGGAAGATTCATCGGAGCTGTTAATTATTCCAACACCCTCCTCTCAGATAGAGACAGCAGCATCGCCGCTCAGTTATCTGGTTCACTCACTGAAGCTGCAGCGAGAGGAGCTAATAAAAATAAGGCTGAAGAAAACAGATGGTTGCAGGTTTCCAGGGAGAAACAAGACTACTCTGACTGACCTTGTTCTTCAAGTCCAAGAGATGAAAAGGTTCTGACGATAGATCCCCCCCCTCTCCACACACACACTGTAAACACTCTGGGTCCTTCTTCCTGTTCCTGGGGTTTTTCATCCAGCAGCTTTGTCTTGAGGAGATTTGGTCCAGTGATTGTTTGATCTGTGAATCACCTTTACGCTCTCAGCGATCAGAAGATCACGTGAGCTCCGAGCCATCACACCTGCGGGTTGCTTCGGATTATTCTTTATTTAATCTGTGCATGTTTTCTCTGTAGGTGAGAAGAGACGGTGATCATTGAACACAAGGCGCTGACTTAAATGATCAATAATTAACGAGGCCGCTGATCAATTCATTATTAGAGTGGATTCAGCCTTTATTCAACATGCTTCTAGATCTGTGGATCTGACTGGTGGCTGTAAACAGTCATCAACCACCTGACATGTCAGGCTTGTTAATAAATACTAATCAGCCACATTCTGCTTCTGTTTCTCCTAAATGTCCCTGAACACCACAGATGCTCTGATTCAACATATTAAGATTGATCTGTGCATTTTTATAAAACAGGAGACTTAAGGGAACGACTAAATCATCTGGGGATGAAGGGAAAAGTAGCAGCGCAGTAGCTACACTTTAATGTAGCGATGGTGATAAATACAGAGGCTGGCGGGTCGGGCGATAATGGTGGAACATAAATATGAGCACAAGTGGAGCAGAGACTCGCTGCATCATGGGAAAATACTCAGCAGGCGAAAGCTAGAGCCACAAGATTGAGCTGCAGAATAATTACAAGCTTTTAACTCAGGAGAAAAGACTTAAGTCTACTTTGGAAAGACAGGGTGAGCTCTAGGGACAGACAGATATTTAGAATTGTGAGGGTTTGGCTGGTTATTCCGGTTTTACAGACCAACAGGAGGTAAAAAATCCTCTTGATTTACATGCCAGAGCAGCGTTGTCAACATTTATGTTATGTTGATTCAAATATTGGTTTTGTCTGGATCCAAAACTGGAAAAGAAAATTGCAGCCTGCTGCTCCACCAGGTCACTGACAGACATCAACAGGTCATCGTTAGACGGGAATTCCAACTGTCATCCATGTGTCCTGGGGGGCTGAGAGCATTTTTCTTTTGGTTACCTTTCCATTGATTTCTTTGTTGTTCCACATCCGGTGACGGCTCCCTGATCGGCTCGGAACCAGACTTATTGTCCGAGAGCTCGCTGGTGGTCCACGTCTGGAACGTGACGGAACTGCAGATTATTAACAGTCGATATGTCCAAACACAATAAAGCAGAGCTCCCGTCTCCGCGCCGCTCATTTCCAGTTGAATCCCGACAGGTTAAAGTTCAATTTGACTGTTTGATTTCTGCAATCCTGATTTCAAAAGCAGGATTTTGCCTTTCTGAGCGCGAAGGCAGCTGAAACCCAATAAAAGGAGCTTCCAACATTAAACTACGCACTGAGGGAATATTTCTGGAATTGAAACACGGTTTAAGGAAATTGGCTTCACCTCTAATTAACCTCCAGTCAGCTTGACGGCTCTCGTCATTAAAACCAGCAGATACAGGGGAGGGGGGGGGGGGGGCAGTCTGGGGGGCCCCGCTCCTGGTTCCAAAACGGGGGGAAAAAAAGTTTTCAGCAAAACACTTTGAAACCACCAAGCGCTGCAGAGTCGCCCCTGATCCGCAGACGCGGATGGTGTGTTTGCTCATGACACCAGATGTTTGCGTGCACGCTTCCAGTAAAGGGAGCTCTTCCACTGGAGGCCAGTCCGAGGGAAAACTGATCTGGGTGCAGTCCTGACACAAACAGTGCGGGTTTTACGACCTGCTGCGTGATGCGTTTATGTAAACAGAGATTTCTATTGTCCCCCCCCCCCCCCCCCCCCCCCCTCACTCAGCTGCCCTCCATCACCGCTGACCTCTTTAACCACCGTTTGCTCCCCCCGACATCAAACTGCCCTCCTGCCTCCTGCCAATCGCTTCAGTTGCCCTACGTGCGTCCGCTCGTGGTTCCTGCAGCTCTGGGAGGAGCCCGTGACAGCTGTCAGCAGATGTTCGATCACCCAAACATGCAGCCGTCGCAATTACACCACATACGGCGCTTTTTGCGACTCCATTAACTTCATTTCCATCTGCTCTGGTATCACAAGCCTGCAGCCGCCGGCGAGAGTTTCATTTCAAACTGGCGGCAGAAAATTGCTAAAAGGAGTTACTGGTTTAGAACGTGTGTGTGTGTGTGTGTGTGTGTTACATTGTTCTCAGAACAGAATATCATTATTATTAATGAATGTCATAATTCTATGATCTTCAATCCCAAAGGTGGCCTGATGAATGTAACAGGATAAAGTGGTTGGTCGCGGTTTCACCCCGAGTGGAAACATTGGTGAATCAAACGGAGAAGTTCTGGAGCTCCGACACTCCCAGCTCCCTTTACTCATCTCACTTTCCAGTGTGATTACCTGCGGGTGATTGATTAGATTAAGCTCTTGAGAGTCGGGCCAATAAATAAAAGGACGTACGTTGTCTCACAGGAAAGTCCCAGTCGATCCTCTCTGACAGGCAGGATCGCCTGAGAAATCAACTGGATCCGGTTTCCAGAGCTCATTTTCGGGATTGTGACCCGTCTGCTATGAATGTGGAAGCAGAAGATTCCCTGCCGCAAGGCCACATGTCCGACGTGCAGCTCCTGCGTCGATAAGAAAGCCTGGAAAACCTGGAAAACCTGGAGATGTGAGGCTGAAGAGCAGCAGCCCTCAGAGCCGAACTTAAGATTTAGTAACACTGTTACACTTGGTGCTGAAAGGACGAGGAGCCCTTAATCACCACCGGTGAGACAGCCTTGGATTAAAGGAGAGTCCAGAAATGACTTTAACCCTCACCCCAACCCTGAGCTGTCATTAGAGCCAGTTTACTCTTCAGCACTCCACCCGTCGAGGGCCCAGTCAGGTCTCGTTCGGGCCTCTCGTGCGGCTGAAGATACAGACGTGCTAATGACACCAGGGAGAAACAGCCGGAGGAGGGGTGATAGCAGCTCCGTCAGAGGAGAAACAATTGCCGAGCATCTTTTTGCTGACTCCAGACGCGCCGGTCCAAATCTCCAGTTTCCATCATCAGCCTGGGCGGTGATCGGCACCCGCTTTGGATTCAATTACTAAAGAAACGTATTCAAATACAGATGTTTGCGACGCCGTGCGGCTGCAACTCTCCCGTGGCCAACCTGCTGCAGACAGGAGAGGGTTCCTCCAGGGTCTCCTGCCTCTTCCTGTCCTGAGCTGATGGCGCCGCTGGACGTCGCTGATTTCGAAGGGAGCTTGACGAGCCTCCGTCTATGATCCTCTACGTTGCTGTCTTTTTTAAGAGAGCTTGAACAGCAACATCTGGAAACACCAGCCTGGGGTCGTGTTGCTGTGCTCGGTCCTGCTACAGCGCACGAGCTGCAGCGTTTGGAACAATTACACAAACGTGCACACAATGAAACGGCACAACCAAATGCTGTGAATGTGGGATATTTATTTCAGTAATACTGAAAATAAAACTGAAAATAGTACAAAAATGCTTTCAGTTACAAAGGTAACAGACATATAAAAACCTGTAAAAACAGGCTGAAAACAGGGAGAAAAGATAATTGCTGCGTTTATTAATACAGGAGTGAGCCTGCTTTTAAAGTCAAAGGAAATCTTGGCTAACACTGAAAAGCGCTTCAAGGGTGCTGGAATCGGGGATCTCTGGCCGTTACGTTTTACGGCGTCGTTTCCCAGGGACGGGCGACGCGTCCGCGTCCTCTTTTCTGGAGCGTGATCTTCGTTTGTGGACGGCGGTCCTCGTCGTCTCTCTGCATGACATCATTTCAGACGTGTTTATTGGTTTTCTTAATGTGAGACCTGAAGTGCCGGACTAATAAAACAGCACATATGGAGGACACGTGTTTAACCGTGACACCAAGGCAACCTTAAAGTGGCGAGTTAAAGAAAAAAAACATTTCAAAAAACTATTCCTCGCGCACCAGGGAACCGCTGTGGTGCTTTTATCAGACTTGAGAGGAGCAGGGAGTGAAAACAGCAGCTCTGACCTGCAGGTTACATCATGACTACAGCACAGAACAACCGCAGGCATGAAAGAACAACTTCTGTCGACCGTGTGGGTGCCAACAGAGTCAGGACGGGTGTCAACAGTCATCGCCAGCGCATCACTGGACATCACCGGTCACACCCACACCGAGGTTTGATATAATTTAATCTGGGGCTGTGGTTATGGGCTGCGGGAGG
This sequence comes from Takifugu flavidus, assembly GCF_003711565.1. Classification (NCBI taxonomy): domain Eukaryota; kingdom Metazoa; phylum Chordata; class Actinopteri; order Tetraodontiformes; family Tetraodontidae; genus Takifugu; species Takifugu flavidus. The sequence goes on along the minus strand of NC_079523.1, from coordinate 10,548,420 downwards.
AAACGAGAGAAGCCCCCGCATACACATGAAGAGAAGATGGAAATCCACTTAGCGAGACCGATTAAAAGCTGGGCCCTTATCGCTATGGTGACCGTGCTGCTAATTAGCCTAGTACAAAGACTGGCAGTAAAATAAAAGAGCAGGCTTGTTGATGGCGACAGTCACCGGAACATTTATGTTTTATTTGTCTTTATGTTTTACCATATTAGGCAGGACTTTGGCCAGACCGTTCTTGAATTTTAGGATTTGGAACCGCTTAGTGCATACTGGAATGTTTTCAATTCTGGAGTAACCATGACGACTATTTCCTGTTTTCATAAAGTTTATTTGATCCAACCTGAGGGAAGGCTAATGGTTCCGGGTCACTACTAGTACCTGTGCTAAGCTAATTAGCAATACTCCATATGTTTGCATCTCTGTTATTGTTGTTGAAATGGGGAAATCTAAAAAAATGGGACAAAAAGCTCACGCATAGTTTAGATAGATGGTGATAAACGAGCAGTTTGACATCAGGCACTCACACTGGATTAATTAATCTCATGCTACAGTAGCTACAACAGTCTCTGGGAAATATTTGGTGTGATAACACAAAAAACGATGTTGCCAGTTTTCCCAGCCTGTGACTCAGACGCAGCTCCGCTTCAGGTCAACAGAAAAGTTCTGCTATTGTAATTGTTTAATCAGGCCATTGAAGGCGTGTTCGTCTCCCATCGACTTCATCTCGTCTAATCATGCGTTAGCCCACGCCGTGGTGCTGAGGCAACGCGCCCAATACCAGCCTCTTCATTTAATAAATCCCACTTCAAACTAACAACTTATACCTTCTGACATGCTGACAGCTCATTGCAATGAATTTTGGAAAGAGGAGGTGAAGCGGAAAATATGGAGCTGCGACAGTCAGAGAAAATTGATTTCCAGAAGCAGATCTTTAAATTACAGGATTATTAAATATTGATGTGCTGGCTCCTTTCACATCAAAGTGGCTGAAAATAAACTATAAGATATTAAATTTTGATGAGAGTCTAGTGATTTAAAACCAGCTGATTCCCCTGGTGGTTTATGGACACATCGGTGTTTCTTGGTTCTGCCACCTGATGGACCCTGCGGCGCCGCTCAAGAGCTGAACTACAGGCCGACCGGTGGCGTGAACTGGTCAAGGACAGTTAATCAGTCACCACGGGGAGAGGGTCCAGGGTCTTCATCTGGGACGGGTCCAGAAACAGCCCGCTGGGCTTCTGGGTTTAGAAGGAAGACAACAGTCTTCTACGTGGACAGATTTACAGGGACCGGCCATAAACGTGTCCTCACAAAGGTGGAGGGCTGTTGATTTTTGCTGATTATTTGGAGGGGAGATGATGTCCGCGGACAACCGGAACGTTTATTTTCATCAGGAATCTGCCTTTCAGTTGTTGGAACCGCACGGCCCCAGTTCGACAGTCAAAGCTCTGATGGACGTTCAGCTGTTCCTAAAATAAACCGAGCACTTCATCCTTTCACAGCACATCTGATGAAAATACTGATAAGGTTTAGAATTTACTGATTTTACGACCCTAATTCTCCGTTTCAGTGCCGTTCAATGTCATTTCCTGAGTCTGGACAAACCCCAGAGATTCAGAATTTATTGTCTTTGGCTCAAGGTCAGACATGTCGAGGCTGAACAAGTGAGCTCAAAGTTAAATGCTGTTTATTTGCATTTGTTTCTGCTGTCTGGGACATGGCAGCACGCACGGCTTTCTTAATGTCCTTGGAGCGGATCTATGGAATTCACTGCATAATTCATGATCCCAAATGGAAGCTTCGGCACGTCGCCTCCAACTGAAACTTCTAGCTTAATTCAGTTGTCTGCGCGCTGTCTCTAAAGAAACAGAGGGATGTGAACTGTCCCATCACGTGATGCAGATGATGAAGGAGCAAACACGAGATGTTAAAAGGTTCTGTGAAGGGGCCACTGTTCACAGACGTAATGGGAGCTCCACTATCGCTGGACTTTGTATTTATCACTGACGTACGGCAATATAGATTGTGGCGATACGATCCTCAGGAGTGTTAACGTCTACAAACAGACTGCGAGGGCTGAGGGACATCGATGTAAGAGAGAGCGTCCAATGGTTTTTTAAACAAACTGTTGACACCAGTAACTTGATGAGTGAGGCGTCCGCATTTCCCAAGAACAGGAGAGGAAAAGCATCACAGGGGAGCCTGGAAATGAGCCGAGAGGACCCACAACCCTGCTCAATGAGCTCCATCTGACCGGGATCAAAGCAGGGAAACAGATTATGACGTGAACTCGAGTCTAACTTAGGACGGGAAGGATTTTACAAGTCAGATGGTGCGTTTCTTCGACTGTATTTGACCTTATCGCGGCCCTCATCACAGTGGCGGTATGGAGTCACGTCCTCACCCAGAACAGCAGGAAGCGGAGCACCGAGGGGCCCACGTGGCGCGCCAGCCCCCTCATCCTTTCAGAGGTCAGTAAGGCTTCTGCCTGAAACCGCACCATTACCCAGTCGGGGACCAGAACAGGGAGAGGCGGATTAACAGGCTGTAGAATCCTTATCAGTGAGTCACCATCACATTTACTAGGACCTTTCAAAATAAAAGCAATGACAAGCTGGCGTACACAAAGACACCAGAGTTCTTTGGTTTTAAATCCTAGTGGAGCTTATTAGAATTCCACCGCCTGAGACTGACAGGAGTGCCTCCGAAAACGTTCGTGATGTACAGAAGAGGGCGAGAACCTAAATGCAAATCAGGCTCTGCGCACGTTTATGAAGGTTTTCTCATTAAAATCTGCGGCGAACACCTGCTTCCAAACGTGGGCGAAGATAGAGAACAGGCTGCAAATTAAAACCCCACAAAACAACATCGCTTTTCCCGACGGCAGCAATGAAAGGAGAAACACTTACTCAAGGTTTGCAGCAGGCTCTGGACCAAAGATGTCTGAAAGGGAACTGCAACGGAGAGAAAGAGTGAGACGTCGTCCGCAGCAGAACAGCAGGGTCACATGTGACGGGATCGTCTGAATCCGAGCATCAACGCGTACGAGCGCTTGGAAAACTGATGAATATGCAGCAAGCGTTACGGCCATGAGAGGACGCCTGTAGGAGGCTTGGGCGAGGTCCACAGTCCATTAAGACGTCAATGTTTATGTGCGGTTTGGTAGCTGGAGGCGTAGCGACCTCGTATGAGACCTGATTCATGAGTGATGCTTTGATCACAACATGATCTCATTATGTCGCAGCTTTTCATTCGTGATCAGCTCAAATGATACACATTTTTAAGGCTTTCATCGAGTTTTTAGGGTCAGATTGTGGGTAGAACCAGCAGAACCGGGCTTACAGGTTTGCATCCAGCAGCAATGGCGTGTTTCTAAACAAACCAGCAGAACTGAACCAGAACCAAATGCTCCGATTCATATATGAAGGCTCAATCAACAGATAATTCTGAAGGATTACAGGTAAAACTTTATTGTTGCTAAAGGGGGAATTAGCAACGCCCCAGACTACAGCTGCTGCTCCGTCTCTACGACCATCGGCACCAAAGTTGTTCCTCCAGAGGACTCACCTGCTGATGGATACGTCGCTGCTGGTGGGACTGGGGGGCCATTCATTACTTGTAGCAGATGGATCCTCGTCAGTTCCTCTGTCTTCCACCTTAATGGGTAAGCGGCATTGGGTCGGCTCAACTTTATCTGGAGACGAGACATATCAATCAAAACTGGCCGAGCCCTAATGAAGATGGTGATGTTGGTCACCGTAAGGAGAAAACAGTCCAAAAGTGAAAGATTTTGTGTGCGTGTTGGGGGGGGGCGATCTAAATTCAAGCCTCGTTAGCTTGTCGTTTCTGAATGAACCTGCTCACATGAACACCCCTGTATGTTGAAAGGTTGTCCCTGATGCAAGGACAAGGCGTCCTGTGGTCAGTCTTTACAGGACTCTGCTGGTACCATGGAAACAGTATCCCATCATCACAGCACGACCGTCCAGTCCACCAGCTACAGATGCTAACAGCATTACTGCCAGGATGGTGTGACTTATCCCTGCAGGCAGGCACAAACACATCATCTCCCTGGATGGATGGAAAAGGAACGGCGCCATTTCATCCATCAATCCCAATTTTTAACCACCACAGTTATGTTTCTCACCACGTCTCACTTCTAATTAGCACAGTGTACGCATGTAAACAGAGTCTGGAAAACAATTTAAGCTTCATCGATAATGACGAATAATGAGGCTCGGAGGCAAACAAACATCTTAACAAAGCGGCAGAAGCCTCTTTAACCATTTTTATTGAACGGACGGATCTGTCGAGGGAGGCTGGAGCCAGTCGTCCCTTAATCTGAAGGAAAAGTCCTTGGACGAGCCGTGGAAGGCTCAACCGTCTGTTCTGGGTGTATGTGTGGGAGATTACCCCACAGCAGACGACACTTTAGAGGGTAGATCCTGTCCCAGTGTGATCAACTGGAGTCTGGGACCAAAGCTGCACCGAGACACAACAACAGCATTTATTCTCTTTCTGGGCACATCAAAAGTGGGAAATTATACCAACTTCCAAACATTCCAACGCAAGATTGTGAGGAATCTATTATTGCTAAGTGGTGGAGAGGGAAATGACCGATTGTCCCGTTTGTCTGATGATTGTAATCCTGATCTGAGAAATGAGCAACGATAGTCTGGATCCATCGGAACAGTGGCAGATTTAGGAGCTGCCTTTGTGTCGGCTGTCATATTCTGATTCCTGCTCGGTTACACACTGGAATGACTTGCTTTCCGGGTATACGCAGGATCGCTTTTGCACAGCTAATGATCCGTTACTGTCCCGATCCAACCAGGCCTGGAGCAGAAGGGTCGGTGCGTCAGGAGGAAATCCCTCCTTACATCATTTATTTTCTCTTTGGTCCAGCCACATCTGAGACTTAACACGGTTCACTTCTTAAAACAGTCTGGATAACGATCCCTCCACCCCGGGTGTCTCTGCCAAGGAATCAGCGTAAATGCAACAGTGTTAGAGCGGCAACGCTGCTACTGCGCTGACATCTGTTCTTGGGCCTCTGACAGAGATCCTGTCAGTGTCTGACGTGCTGTCTCTCGCAGACAAACACATCGGACGACAGCTGTACCCGCTGCGTGACGCAGCTCTTCCCCTCCCTTCATATATAATGTATGATTCAAGCGGGAGATGGGCAGATGGTTGAATTTAAAGGAGCAGGTTGGAGAGCCACAGGAATGGAAAACTGTAACAGCTGTCAGATGAAATATGAGGTATTCTTATAAGGTACCTGCAGCGTGCGCCTCTGCCGAGTTCTCTTCTTTCACAGCATCTTCCCGTGTGTTCCGAGCCGGCTTGTTGGTCTCTCTGCGACCCCGGACCTGGGCAATAAGGCGGGAAAATTCGCTGCTGTTCTTCTTCCCTGCAGGCAGACACACATGTTGGGGGGGGGGGGGGAGTCCGAAATTTAAATGTCCTGATGCATCAGAGGCGAGCAGCAGCTTTCACTGAAGTCAATGCAAAATTGATTAGCACAATGCAACGTGCAGTTGTTCATGGCGGGGGCCGCACAGCTGGCTACACACACCAAATGGGCTGAAATGCGTGAAATTAAATTCAAACACGCACCAAAAAAGGTAAGAAAACCTCAGACGACCTCTTCCAATATTGTAGGAAAACTTTGTTAAAGATAAGAGGGATGGGGGGGGGGGGGGGGTAAGTGTCAATCAGCCGAACATTAATTTCTCTGTGAAAAAGGTTCCCAAGGAGCTTCTATTCCAGCGCAGAGCTTTGATTCCTCTGCCTGTTAGAAGCATCTCTGAGTAGATATGAGCATGACTAACGGGCCGGGGAAAAGCCTTTTTTCCTTATCTGTCAATCAGAATGGGAAGTTTGTGCGTCTCAATTCCCCTTAAAGTCCATCAAATGTTCAGTCAGACCAAATCTACTGTTTTATCATTTGCAGGTTACTTTCTTTTTCTAACTGAGCCACTATAAAAAGAATTTACACCGCTGAACATCATTTATCTGTGTAATAGCTGCTGGTTTACAGGGTATAAGGTAATTTAATCAGGGCCTTATAATTACAGCACAGCTTCTTTTTTTTTTTTTTTAAATGATGGTAGTAGAGAAATTCATCGGAGAGGATATTTCCTTGGAGGCTTGCCAGGTTTTTCCCTGCCGTCAGTCGTGGGCTTTGACGATGTGGCCTGAATGATCACCCGCTAACGTATAAACACAAAGGACATTTGGACAGTACGCAGGAGCGTTTTCACCTTCCCGTCTGCTCACTCGCTACTCCCGAAGATGGCAGAGTGAGTCATCCGCATCCTTCTCTGATAAATCAAGGGGTTATCACAGCGGCGCTGCTATTTATAGACCCCCACCTGCTGTGAGTCACATCCATATTTCAGCCACCGCTAAGTTTGTTCATCAGTGTCATTTCCAAGAAGCTTTTCATCTCATGCAAACAAGTTCAGATAATCCAAGCGGCTGTTTTTGACCCCCGACGACACAATAAAACCACAGACCACATCCAGACCTCAGCCCATTTCAGCAAGGCCCTTTAGCTTATATAATAAAACCTTTAGACACTCAAACAGAAACTTACATTCAAACTCACAAACCTGCTGCATTATTCACTCGATTTCCACCGACAGGGAGTAAAAAAATGTCTGTTAATATAATGGTATGTAAATTTGATGTAAATATAAAGTGAATATATCTGTCTGAAATAATCTGGTTGTTTGGAAGACAACCAGAAGACAACATTCCCATAAAATGAATGGATTTCATACTTTAGACATCCTACTGTGAACTCTAGTCTCTGTCTTGTGCTGTCGGGAAGAAATTGTTTTTGCAATGGCTGTTGAAAGAGAATAAAAATGATCGTTCTAGATTCTTCCTGCCTCATCTGAAACTGAGACCCTGAAACTGATTGAATGGGATGTCTTTATTTCCTGCCCTGGTCCTGTACACACAAGTGTTGGGCCAAGACAAGTACGGAATATTTGTCCAACATTTGATAAACAGTGGAGAACATGAGAAGAATATTAGAAGAAAAAAAAAAGAAACAAGGTTTAACAGGAGCTGGTTAAATCTGTTTCATGCAATGGAAAGTTGCACTGAGATGCACTGACTTGTTAGCATTGATTTCAGGGATCGCCTTGGCAACGCGCAGCATCTGCCGTCTCAGAAAATAGTCACTTACTGTAATTTGAATGCAGCTCATCAATCTCCCTCTCAGACTGATTTTTGGAGAACATCATGGCCTGTAATTGAATGTAAATGGCAAATAAATGAATAAAACTAGTCATGATTTGCATGAAAGTGGCAACATATGAAAACATCCTGGATCCTGCAGCTCAAACAAGCACTGCTTTCCTCTTACAATAATTCTTCCACCTTTTCTTTTAACCAAAAGCTCTCTTTTCTTCCCAGTGCCACACACACTAACTGGACTTCCTGTCACTGCCTTCGCTTCCTCTGTTTGCAGGCTCCATTTGCCAAAATGGTGAACTGCCTTTCATCAAAACAATACTTGGAGGCCCAGACACAAACAATTCATGCTGCTTCACACATACAGGTTGGACTTTTCCCTGCAGCCGATGCCTGATCTTCTCGCTGGCCTCCACCTCTTTGGCAATATCTTCAGCTGTTGGGAGAGAGGAAACACCACTAGGTTAGGCAAAGGTGGCACATACACAATGCACACATGGCACGGGTGACTTTGCTACAGGAAAGTGACTGAAACATTACGTGCAAGTGCTCAACAGCGTTCAGCAAAGTGAACGCGTGAGGAGAGCAGGAAATCCAGAGAGCAAGGAGTACATCACTGTTTATGATGTCATCGCAGCTCAGATAAATAACACCTTTAAATATCAGATTTCACTTACTCTTTAAACATTCTCTGTTTTTAAAATAGACCAAACGTTTAGAACGCAGCAAGGCCTGTGGATTACCTGATTTTGGATTCAGGGAATCACACTCGGCGTTGTATATGTGCACAAAAGTCTGGTGCCTTTTGACCAGCTGATCTCGGGAGCCCTGTGATGAGAGATGGCACTCCTTCAGCCTCCTCTTCAGCTCCGACATAGACAGCAGGTTGTACACCAGCTTCGCCATCGGACGCTTGCTCTTGCCAAGGGAACTACGGCAGATGTGGAAAGAGTCATTTTACCTGACAGAGGTGGACTCCTCTTGGCTCCGCAGTAACCTTTGTAAGATTAGTAAAGACCCACACCTCTAATGAGACCAGCCTATTGGGCAATACATGAGACCGTATACTGGCAAAACATTTCCTTATCGACAATGACGGGTCGGTCATATTTGTGCTAAGTAAATGAGAGAGAAAAATCACGGCAGTCTGACAGCACTAACTATACAAGAATCTGGGAGAAATTCAACGCCGTGCTGAAGAAACTGACGATGAGCGGGAGCAGTGAGTTCCGTCCCAACAGCTTCCGTCGCTGACACATTACCGCTCTCTTCTGTTCTCACTTTCTCGAGGATCTCGGGGCCTCTGTGCAAACAAGAGTAAAAAGGATTGAGTGGGTGCTTTACCTCCTCAAACTCTCTTTCTTCTCCCCTCTAGTGAGACACGTGTCCAGATGCTTGTTAATAAAGTGCTGTGGCACACTCACAGAGCACACAGGGCACTCCACTGCAAAAGACACATAAAAGCCTGTTTCAGTGTCGGACTCTTCGTCAAAGCTTGCTGCACCAGATTTATGTCTTTGCTGCGGCTCAGGTGAGAGAGAGACATGTTTCAGAGAGGTAGGATGAGAAAGGAGACATGTCACTAGCAAATGTGTACTAGCAGAGCTTAACAAGCTGGTTCCTCAGAAAGCAGCACAGTGAGTCACAGAAGGTGACAGCAAAGCGTCACCTTTGATTATGGGCTTTATGTCAATCGGTGGTGATGAGGAATGAGCAGCCTCCAGAGCAGAAGTGTGACTGGGCCAGGCTGTGCTCTCCTGCTTGACTGATTTCAGAAGCTGGAGATTTTCCTCCTCCACATCCATCGGTTCTTCCTTCACCACCAGCGGCGTGGATGATGAATGGAGGTCGACCTCATTGGAACGGCGGATGCCACCAGTTTCTGTTTCCTCCGCAGGCAGAGAGATGGAGCTGGGCGCCCAGAGTTCTTTACTGGGAGAGGTTTTTGGCTTCTTCTGGAAGTAGTTGCTCAGAAACGAGCTCTTACACGCCTGCCCTTTCTGCCTGGGAGTTCTGCATTTGACGGCTGAAGCAGGGCTCTTTGGGGAAATCGGAGGGGATTCGAATGTTACTTTCAACAGTTGCTGCCTACAGGAGGAGAAAAAGAAAAAGTACTTGCTCAGAAAAATTTGTTCCAACTGAAAAGACCAGAACATCTTGTAGGTTACAGACTGAGCGTAAAATCAAATGACAGCTTCTAAAGTAAAATTTAAATTAAAAAAAACCCAAGGGAAAAAAAAAAAAAAAGAGTAAAGCGGCACAGTGAGTAAAACCATTTCAGATTCACCCAAACTGTTAGCTTCTTTCCTGCTTAACCAAAAAAAAAGATTAGACACTGTGGCTACAGTCTTGGGCTAAGATGTGGACAGCAAATAAACTGCCGGGCAGTAAAATGGAATTAATGAGGTGTGTTATGTTCTCCTTTCTATATTTAAACTTGTTTATGCTTGATGACCCCCCCACAGGCGTCCCTTTCTCTGAACATGCTGCAGAACATTGTTTAATCTGAAGGGCTTTAAAAACAAAAAACAACAATCGATTTATGTGATTCGTGTCTAATTACAAAAAGTGGGAAATTATATCCAATCCCAGACGCAGTCCGCTTATGTGTGGGCCGTCCCCTATCTAGTTAGGACAAATCCCCTAAAAAAGAGGCTGAACTGGTGTTTGACTGGAGGAAGCCATCATTCGTGAGCGTACCTAAGAAAATATATTTACATAATTCAGGCTAATGCTGCCCCAGCTCCAAAAAACGTGAAAGAACTCCAGATGGAGATGACAGCGTTGCTGTTACTGCGATAAGACAAAAATGGGACGGGAAAACAGTTAATGATTTGCAAAAGGTTCAGGACTTCTGTGTAATGACGGTGAATTGCACCCCCAGCCAGAAACAACCTACCGCTGTATTTTACGCACAGTTTCACCCTGAGAAATGGGCCAAAGGCACAATTAAAGGAGCAATCTGCAAACCGTAAAGCAGATAGAAGCCATATGGGCCGATCTTTTGTTTGTCCTCGTCCCCAAGGGAGACATTTACACAGGCCCAAAAATAAATTTTATTTATTGTTCCAGTCAGAGAAGGCAGATAACTGAATTTGACCAAGTAGTTTTTGTTAGTCTATTCTGAAAAGTGTAAAATGTCATGACAAAGTCAGGGAATTCCATGTTTTAGATGCTCAACGAGACAACAGGAAATTAAAAACCAGAGGGCCGAGCCCCTCATAGTGATGGCAATCAGAACATCTGCGGTTAGACAGGAAAGCTTTCACGGTGTTGATAACACTGAAGTGATTGATGAAAGCGTGACGCATCCTCACTGACAAATACGCTGGTCATCCCAAACACGAAATGAAAAACGGTTTTCTGTCAGTCTGCCCACTGATGCCCAGACGATGACAAAGGTTAGTTTACAGACAGACCCTTAAAGGCCACTGTGAGAGCCCAAATATCCTCTTCAGTCATTTCTGCCACCAGTGGGAGGAAGCAGGTGGCAACAGTACCAGCAAAAGAAAGGAGCGGTTTCTGGCACCGCGATAAATGTCACCAGACACATCTGATGATTGAAAAAGGTCAGGCCTAAAGCAGCAACGCAACAAGAAAAGTGGATCAAACTTTGAATGACTCCAGGCGACACCGACGATTTACAGAAAGTCTTTAAAATGGAAGTGGATCAGTGGAAATTATAGTAAAAATGTATTTTTAGTGGTATTTTTACTGGCTCAAGTTAAACTGCAAAATTGGACATAGCAAGTGTTTATTACAGATGCTGTACATCCGTCCACCAGAAGGGTGGTGGGTCACAGTTCCATCCTCAAATCCAACCAAAGAAATTAGGGTCAACTTTGTGACTGAGAGCTAAACACTGTTTGCATCTGGCAGGTGTCCCGTGGCGTCCATGAGATGTCCCTAGCACCCACGTGTCATTGCTCAGCCCCTGCCCATAAGCCTCTCTTCATTTTAAACACATAGCAAAGGTCAACGGCCTCAACTGAAAGTGCTGTGCAAAAGAATATGCTTACTTAAATTACCTTGCAAGTTGAAAGCTAGTCACCAAGTCATCCAACAAGCGGTTATTTCTAAGATCTTGGTCGGTTGCTTGCTGAAAAGACAGAGAGAAGCACGACAAAGCTCATCTCTTTTGTTAACAAATGCTTTTGTTTGCAGTTCTGAATTATTAATGTCTATTCTTTTAAAAGTAAAACAACCTGTACATACTTACTGTATTGCAAACTGGACACAGCAACTTGTAGGAAAAGAATTTTCTAATGCACAAAGAACAAACTGTACAAAAATAAAGATGATTTAGTTACAGTGAAACAATATAAATATACATTAACTGCATTAAATTAGCTGCACAAAACTACTACTAAATAATAACAAAGCAAGATAATCTCGCTATGTCATTTCTTGCATGTTTTAAAACACAATTAGATGCAGGTCAATGATAGATTCTGCAGTTTTAAATCAGGTTTTCCAGCCGCAGACCAACATCAAATATTCGGACCTACTAAATCTCAAATTAGCTGCTCTCCTTCCCCAAAGATTGACATAACTACCTCAATTAAGCTCAACTTACAGTTGTGAGAACATTTGGTCATCATCGTTATGTTCAGAAAGTCGAAGCAAATCGGGCACCGAAGCAGATTTTCAACATTCTGGAAAAGACAAGAGGAAAACAAAAAACTGAGCTGATAAAACCCCTAAATAATAAAAGCTACATACGCCCGTGCATATTTACCCTAATACAGAATTATATATGCCATTCATAAATTAAGACAAACAATAACGGTGCTTCTTTTCGTGCCCCAGATTGCTACATTACACCCTTACGGTACATCTAAAACTGAGAAGGTAACATTTTATTCGATTATTACTTAAACTCGTTATTAGCTGCATGTCAAACAATTTTTATTTTGCTGTCTAACGCTTTGTAAACCTGTTTTAACCCAACAATATGTGTGTGTATGTATGCTAGCAGCCGCCGTGTTTGCATAAAGGTACATTTTCAAAACATATACAGGCATATGTATATATGTATAACCTACTTTCAGAGATGCAAGGGGGGGCGGTAGATCCCACTCGATCTGAAACGCCATGTTTGTAATGTAAATAGCAAAAACTGGGTGGAAAAGAAACAATTTTAAAACATCTCTAATGTTGAATCCAAAATCCCGCTCAGGGAGAAACTTCCGGCTTCATCGGCGACTTCCGCTGTTACGCAATTTCAAAGTAAAGGATCAAAGGGTTTTGAGAGCGAGTTGAGATTTATATTAGTTGGTTTTTTCTTGTTGATACAACTAAACATCTGCTTTCTGTCGAACAGACATGCGTTGCTTTACACGTCAAACATTACTTTATGAATGAAAGCTATTGTTCCAAATCATTTGTTTTAGCAGTTACAACAGTTCTGTTTTTTAAATCACCGTTTTTAGCCTTTAGACTCTAAAGGCTAAAGTTTAGCCCATTTATCAACAGCGATTCACTTTCTCCTTTCTTTCTTCAATGTTTTATCCATTAAGAAATGAAATGTATGTCGCTGTTTCTGCATCTTATGTATTTTTTATGTCTTGTATATCTCCTTTTTTGGGGAAAAGTGCATCACAATATTTTAGATTATTATTAGCAGTAGTGAAGAACGGATCCAAACATATCTGTGTTTTGCAAAAGTGTTTATTAAAGTATTTCTTATTATGTCTACTAAAAGCTGCATGTCTGCTCTTCTTCTCTCGTAATATAAACTTTTAGCTTCTCCATTGCAGCCCATGCCTTCATCTTCATCATTCATTATCATCTCTCATCTCTGCATAAATATTTTTTCCCCCTTTGCCTCCATCCACCATTTCCAATTCACTAAAAAATCCATCTTGGACCATCTGAGCCTGTTTATATTCAGATCTATGAGCACGCAAAATCCAAATAATCATTTCTGGCTCAACATTTGCAGAAAATCTTGGCATGAAGCAGACTTTCTCAGATGTTTGTGTTCATCTCATTACCCGTGTCAAAGCCACGCAGCTTAAGCTCTGTTAAATGTGACCACATATCGAAATCCGATAGTGGAAAATGGGTATTCCATAATAACAGACGTACCCACGGGGCTTTTGCAGCGACAGCCTTACCTCTGCTATCTGAAGCCTAGATAGAACAAGTAAGCCTCATTGACAAGGGTATAAGAACGAGAATATAGTGGAGTTAGCCTCATATGGGTTTGACGGTTGTTTTCAAGCCGCCCTATTGAGGGTGAGTTCTTAAACTCCCCACTTTTAAGGTGCTACAGTGATCCTAACAGCTAGTGTCAAGCTCCCAGTGGTGAATGAGCTATTTTCACCTTTACATCACTGGTCTGTTCCAGCCGACCAGCCTTATTTCACTAAGATATATATTTTATTGTCATACTGGCACGTTTTACCCAAGATTTCAGCTCTTTTCCTTCTCTGCTTGCAGGCTAATTCAACCTATTTTCCAGCCAAGGCAATGAGCAAAGCGTCCACTTGCTAATGTAAACGTGACATTTACTGTACGTGTGTGCTAAGCATGCGTGTGATGTTTAAGGAGGCGGTCGGGTCTTTACATCCCCGTGTTCTCTCTAGCAGACAAGGGGACATTTTCATGCAAATGGATTCGCCCTGAACTCTGTCATGTGTGCTGGAAGGTGATTATCCAATCAGGCAAATATCCACAGGCATTATGAGCTGTAATTAGATTTTCCTGCTGGTTTGGAGGATACAAGCCCCCGAAGCATTTGGGCAGGAACATAATTTGACAATGTTAGTCAAGCATTAATGACTTTTGTGCACATTCTCTCTATAGAATACCAAATGATTTGGTGACAAGGTTTCCAGTGCAGGGAAGCATGAATCTGCTTTTGTTTGGCATTTATCATGCCGAATGTCACCGAGAATGTCGCCCGCGTGTCAGGAACTGCTGTCATCTCTTTGAACGACGTCATGGAAATATTTTTAGACAGTTCATTACTGATGGTGTCAGACGAGCGGTCAGAGGAGCTCGCAGAGTGTCAGTATGGCTCGTTTCTTCAGGGGAGTAAATACGTCACACACTCATTTAAAAAGAGGGGAACATTCAATCAGAACTTTCTAATAAATGCTCATTCAGAACACATGTCAGCTTGTCGGCAGTTTATCATCCCAGCTGGAATTTGACCAACTGTTTCCCCCTGAGACTCTCTGATGTGCCTGGAAAATGAGCGTGATATTTAATTTCTGTAAATTCATCCAAGCCGCGATTTCACGCTGGTATGAGGGAGATGACAAACAGAGTGAATGCGAGCGTCTCCATTTCCAAGGATAATGTAATGACCCCGGGGCCTGGTCTGTTTTAGTCTGGGCCCCGGGGTCGCTCTCTTGTTTGTAATTATTTACCTAAACGATGTCGGAAAAGTCAGTTTGTATGTTGAGTTTTTATATTACAATAGAAATATTGAAAGCACAACTAGTAAACTTTAGTCATCGAATTGAGTCCAACGTCATCTCTGCTCAAATTTTATGTTTTTTAAGGCGAGAAGCCCACATTTCCTATAGGATCGGGATAAATTGATTTCGAATGCTCATCCCATCATCTCAGCCTCCCTCAGATGGTGAAAAAATATATTCTGGAGGACTGCACAGTCTTGTATTGTTATCCATTCTCCACGTGTAGAAGGAAGTCTAATGAGGCCCTGAGCTGTGTTATTAAGCCATGCGTTGCCCAGCACACAGGAACGTACCTGTGCTGGGTTTTAATGAGGGCAGAGAAGCAGGAAATAAGGTCAGAGTTGTGTACAGGGATGAAAAACAAGTTTGTTGTGCTTCAGCTTTATCAACCTGGTGGTCAACAAAGCTGTCATTTAGCCTACACTGTTGTAGTTCACACGATATTGCCACTGTTCCCTTTTTCTAGCTTGCGGTTTGAAGCCGTCCTCTTCTGAATACGTACTAATGTTATTGAACAGCACCTGTCTTTGGCTTGATTATGTATCATTTATTTGCCATGAATATTCAGGATGATTGAGCTACTACCGGTACTTGTATTCATCAACATCTAGCGATGCGGACTCATTAGCGGGGAAGTGCACCATCTCGCCTCAGCATCCTGCTCTTCAACAGCCACAGTTCCAACTTCCCTCCTGACTGTCAAAGAGCCTCCCAACATGCCACAGTAAAACATAAATGGTGAACAGCAACTGTGCTGCTGCTGCTGTTGTCGTGCATGTGTTTATTGTCAATCTGCAGAGGTTTTCTACACGACCCGTCATGTTTTATGCTGCGAAATCTGCGAAATCTGAGAATCTGAGAATCTGACTTGTTTAAAAACCTGCAGGAGTGATGAAAACAGGCAGCAGCCGCGCCTGCCCCGAGGCTTTGGGCTCATTCTATCTGCTCTATATGCACTGACCTGCTCCGCTATGCTTGCAGAGCAGATCTAGCCCTTGGAAATGTCACCGGATTCCGTCATCCGCTGTAACCTTGACAGTCTGATAATCGAATCATCTGTTTATGCTCGGAGAGGCGACTCTTGTCCTCTCAGGAGGACGACGTGTGCTGGACCAATATCACAAAAGACGTCGACATCACAGACATACGTAGACATTAACGGCCCTTTGGTGCTAAAGCTAATGTATTTAAGGAATCACTGTAGCAAATTACGTTTGTAATCTCCTGAAATGGCCAAACGTAAAGTGATTTAATTAATTCATATATTATGTAAAGAAAGATTTGATGCCTTGCTGCCTAAATATTTAGTTCATATATTTAAAAAAAAACACAGTTCAGAAATGTACTTTCTTTTTGTTTGCATGTGGAATCTATATGGAATTTTTGAAAGACTAAACATATAAATAACATATGATGAAATATGTTGCTGTCATGCAAGTTTACTTTCTCATTGAGGATGAGGTTTAGGGTTATAAAATAAAATAGTATGCAACTGCATGAAACACATTAACCATCATTGTTATTCTGATCAGGAAATTGAATGATCCACAGCTCTCCCGTGTGCTCTCCAGGGGCTTTAACTCAAGAGGGTAAATGCTTCAGCATTAATTACTTTGATGAAGCCCGGCTGAGAGCATCGGGTGAGAGGTTCATGCGAGAAGCCGTCCGCATTTTGCAGCACTTTGAGTCAAATTATGGCCAGCAGGGCTTATTTCAAACCAGCTGGAACGTCTTTTTCTGTGATGAAGCAACCCTCATTCTAAAGGCATAAATCAGATTCTTGCCAAAGAAAGAAACTTTAGATTTGTTTTATTCTACCTGCCAGTATCAGGGATTTTTTTCCCCTGTTTGTTTTATCTGGGGTTATTGTTTAGTCCTCCAGAACACATAGCAGTGCATAGCAGCTACGGTTATTATGGAAGACTCCAATCAGCCTAATATGGTTGTTTTTAGACTGGGAGGAAAGGGAACTCCTGAAGAAACACCATGAAAACTCAAGATAGATAAGCCTGGGCTGGAATCCAAGTGTCAAACAGTGAAGAGTCGGGGTGCATTCCGAAAGACCATAGAAAAAGAAAATAACAATAAGGATAGTTTTTTAAATCAGGTTGAAAAGTGCATCTTCAAAAACAAAGACGACCACCTGGTATCTGGTCCCAGGTGAAAGCGGGGCTCTACATGATGGGACAGAAAACCCGGCTGGATTTGTCGTTGCAGGATTGGGTTTAAGACCCCACTATCTGACCACAAGGGGGCGGTCTTGAGCTTAATTCTGCGGCGTCTTTTTAAGCGTCTTCTGAAGCCAGAGTTTGTCAATGTTATTTACTTGCTGTATTACATTTACTCTCTGTTGTGAGGGAAAAGCAACGGATAAATACATATAAATAACATAGTTGCATCTTTGAATTGGCCCTGTCAAGCTAATGTTGGGCAGAAATCTAATTTCAGATGGAGATTTAATCATCTCAGCCTCCCTTTATTGGCCTTATGACAGCACACAATTGCTTAAGAAATCTATGTGGCAACTACACAAGTCAAACACTGTTTGCTGAGGTCCCTCCATCCTGTGGCCACTCAAGTAACTACAAACAGGCCACATGCGGTTGTAATTTACATTCGTAGAGTTCAAGGAGATAATTTGAGTATGTTAGAGGGTTGTTATCATGGCCATGCAGCTCACACTGCACACATGTGATGTTTTCTTTGCACTGTGCTGACAGCAGGAGCACCGTTTCACGCCGAGATCAATGTTATCGAGTTCAGCTGAGTCGCTTCAATTTCTCGAGCGCCGCGCTGCAGCGACTCCAACCGCAGGCACGCAGAATGGACATCAGGAGGAACACAAACAGGATGTCAGCGTTTGAGGGACTTCCTGTACAGAGTGAAGACATCAACACGGGAAACATCAGAGCTGGCAGGAAGCTTTTTGTGGCTGCTGCTGGTCTCTGTGGTTCTTCTGGAGAACAGCCGAGGAACTTCTTTAGGCTAAAATTCTGTCCTGCGACCGAACACCGCAAACCAGAATGTGTCACATGGAGAAAGTTTGCCAAATTCTACACGTTAAACATGAATAAAATCTCAGTTACAGCTTAATATAACATGACTATTTAGAGGGTTGTTTTTTTTACACTGTTTAAAAAAAACTCACTCACTGCTTCAGCTCACAGAACATTGATGGTTTTATTTGGATGCAGGAAGTTTGGACATCCAATCAGTGGAGTTGGGCACATTACATCACATGGGTTCAACCAGTCAGACAAACAAACAGCCTCATCGGACAACCGATACAGGAAGTGACACCCCAGAGGTCCAGAACATGGCCGTCACGCATGTTTTGGGCTCTAAAGGTCAGTCGAGATAGAACTTTATCGCACATTCGAGAAAAGAAAACGTCCATTTAGGAGCATCACACTGGGCTCCGAGAGGGAAGGAAAAAGGGGGGAGCGAATAATTCACGGCTCAACCACAGCACAGGCAATTCACACAGGATATAACCAAAAAAAAAGAAAGGGATAAAAGTCATATATATTCAGTTTAATCGATGACAGGAATGTCCTTATATGACATGAAGGAACAGAAAAGAATGGTCAAAAAGGTTTAGAATAACTACAGCAAACAATTCAAAGCTTAAAAAAGTAAATATAAAAGTCCAATAAAAATCGAAGTCGTGCTCCAAAGGCACAAACATGTTCTGCTTCACTTAAACAACTGTCTATAAATAAAGCAAAAACAACAGTCTAGTTAAATATAACGATTGTTTTAACTTTTTAAAATGTGCTCTCTTCATTTCCCCCCCAAGAAAGTATGATGTTGTTTCGTTATATTTATATGTTTTCAGCAGGTGGACCAGGCCACACAAATCGATAGGACGATGAGTTTAAGGATCACGCACAATCACGCACGGTGGGAAGCAATGGTAGGTGGCTGCCAGCAGAGGGCGCGCGTGTACTGCGGGAAATTTCCAGTCAGTCGCATTCGGAACATCAATCAATGACTGATAAATAACCGATCTGGTTGTAAAAAGACTTTTCCTTTTCAAAGTCACAGCATGTCTTACTGTGGAATCCACCAGAATCCAGAAATAGTTACTAAAGCCCAGTCACATGCTTTTTTTTGTTTGTTTTACCATTTTTATTTAAGCAACTGCAACAAGTGGCTTCACATTCCCTGTCAATGATGAGGCCAGTTTCCTAAGACAAATATAAACAAAAAAAACCCTCATTATTGATTTGATTTGTGCAATTTTACCAAGACAAGGCACCACAGCCATTGTTTAACTGCCCCAGAATAGGAATGAGAGATTACAGCGCAGAAATGCAGGGAACTCTTTGGGGGAACAAGAGGTACCTGTAATTTATCCCCACAGCACCTCAAGCTCCTCTGCCTGTCACATTTTAAAGATGAAAACCACCAAAAATGAATAAAATAATGACAAAATGAAGAAGTATATGCTAATATTTTGACCAAATGCTTGCAAAATGCTGAGGTGTGATAAACATTACAGACATTTTCTCAGTTTTGCCATCTGTCTACAACACAAACAGACAATACAAGATTTAAAGTCCCTTGTTTTCACAGCCAGTTATAACATTTGCACTTTTCCGAAGCGACGAAGATCTTCGTAAGATGGAGATCCCCACTACGAGCTTTTTCTCCCCTCTTTTTTTAGGCTATCCAAGATAAACACACAGAAATTACCCACCTATACTATATTACTATGTACAGGTTTACCACCGGTTTTCTACATTTGTCAGTACATCTTCTATAGAGAGTGTCAGGAAACAGCCCAGAGTTCAGCTGTGTGTGATGTGGAGGACCTGAACTGAAACGTCATAAGCCATCAACATGCCAGAATGACTTTTAATATATCCATGCCAAGAATTCCCGGCAGACTGGAGTATAATACTTTTTACCTTGTAACTAAAATGCAATTTGATGCTCTTTTCAAAAAGTCCTCATTCCACCTCTGTCACACTTGAAATGTTGAGAACATTTCTGGTATTTTCTCGAAACCAAACATGCAGATTCATTGTCACCAAGATGCTTCGTTGCTAAATATCCTCTTTATAACTGTAAAGACAGGGAAAAAAATGCTATCTTCAAGTATGTTGGCCAGTGACCCCCGGTCACGGTGCATGAGCCTGAATTTACGCCCGTCCAGATGAGGTGTTTCCTACCCGTCGGCAGGAGGGACCAGACCGGGTGTGCTGGCTAGGAAACTGAAATCTGTGCGGCTATTGCTTCCTCTGCCGCCGGTTGCAAGTGAGGTAAAACGGAAACGTCTTTGTGCGCGTTTTCTACACATCAATCAAATTTCGGAGAGGGCCGAGCTTTATCCTACCGGGCTCTGCAGCCGCCGTCGCCATGGAAACACGCTGCCGGCTCGCTTTCTAGAGCTTCCTGATCGCGTGAATCCAGTCAGTCGGAGAATGGGGGTGAAAATGCCGGCGTCTGCCTTCCGCACATCAGCCGCCACTTCCTCCCGATTCTCTGACGTCTGGGGAGAGTTTGAGCCTTCGCTACATGGTGCCCGACTTATCGCCAGCATCGCCGGACGTATTCACGCTGGGACCTCCGGCCGTACTGTTACTCGGGAACATCTTGTCAGTCGGAGTCACCACGGGGCTGCCGACGCCCGAAGAGCTGGAGCTGCTGGATCGGTGCTGGCCGGACGGAGGACGCACCGGTCTCATGGGAGGGGGCCGCAGCTGAGAACCAGCCACCCGGGCAGAAAGGGCCGGTTTGAAGGTGGTCATCATCTCGGAGGTGGAGCTGTTGCTGCGGCGCATGGCCGCGTCCGGGTCCCGGATCATGATGGTGTGGAGCGGACTGCCGGGCTCGGAACTGACGGGGTTCTTCATGGGCTCGAGAGTGTCCAAAACCACGTCGGGGGCCTGTTTAACGGTGTTCTGCCGCTCCAGCTCACGCAGCTCGTGAAGGGCCGTGGACATCGTCTTCTCTATGTCCTGGCAGAAATCAGACAAAACAGATAAAGTTAACAACTCAACCATTTCTCTCCAATGTCAACATAAAATGTTCCTCATCTGCCTTTTTAGCTCCAGACTGATGTTTGGGTTCTGGTGCTGAGGGCAGCAAACCACCACACAGACGTGGAATTCTCATGTATACCTCAGCAAGAGCCTCGGCCTCCAGGGATTTGTGGTCTCCCAGGCTGCTGTGGCGAGTGGCCCCTGTCACTGGCCTGAGAGGATGTCCCTCGGGATAGGCCTTTCTGTCCGGGTAGATGCTTCCTGCGCTGCCGAAGGTACCCAGGCGCCTCTTTTCTGGGCTTTCCATCCGGGTCTTGCTGAGGGACATCTTGTGAGGGCTGCTGGGACAAGCTGCGGCCCGTGGCGGCGTGTCAGTCACTCTGGTGGGGCTGTGGGTCTCCGTGCCACTCTGTCGTCGAGGGACAGCGGCTCCGTCGGACCGTAACCTCACCCTGGGGTTGGGATTAGATCAAAGCAGCAGGACGATGAAAGAACAGAAGTTTATCAATGGGAGAAAAGAAAAGACAATTCTGAGTGTACTCGCCTCCCCATGACACCTCCAAAACTGAATTCAGGCGCGTGTTCACATGGGGAGGGGGCATCATTTTTAAAGGAGCCCTTTTCATCGAGCAGTGGTCCGCTACTCGCTTCGCTGTCTGCCTTCTGGCTGAGGTTGTCGGAGAAGGCGTCGTCCCTGGTGGAACAGGTGGTCAGCACGGCACATAACGCTCAATCAGCTTCGTCTGAAAGTCTCGGACCGAAGGCATTTGCAGCTACTCACAGGTCCTGGACGACGATGTACTGATGAGGGATCAGGCCGTCCACGCCGTTGTGGCGTCCCTCCCACCAGTCCTCGGACGCACGGTGATACAGGAGTAGAGAGGCTCCCTTCTTAAAAGAGAGCTCCCTGGGCGTGCGGCCCACGTAGTCGAATTTGGCAATGGCCTCGATCTGCTCAACCTCTGGAAGGATGTTTCAGAACCAGGTCAGCTCATTCAGATACCCAATAACACAAATCATCGCGGTGTCTTAAATAAAAATGAAATTCTCTAGTCTGCAGAGCATTTCACCGGGCAACAGGGGTCATGAGACCCGATTATAGCACTTAAAGGGCAGAACCTGGAACTTTATATGACCGACGCTGCCACAGACGAACAGTCTGAGCTAGCAACAGCCTGTAGAGACATCATCACTTGCTCACTGACTCTAAACCCACACCAACTTCAGATGCTTTTCTGTGCATCATGTGTGTGTTTAGGCTTTGATAGCTGGCCCAGTTCTGCATTCAAAGGCGTGCAGAGAGCTGGGGAAATACAGCACAAAGGATGAAGTCCTGGGAGGATTACTGACTAAAAACTGAACAAAGAGAAAGAGCATAGGGTGGGGGGTGGGGGGGGAGCACCACACACACACGCCGATCAGCGCTGCAGTGTTGCACGCCAGCACTGTTTACAAGACTAAAAACACCTCGCGGACTTCGTTCACCGCTTCAGAAGGTCGGAGCATGTAAATGATTATGACGATGATGTCATCGCCTCATCACATAACCCCATTATGGGCAGTCGTCCACGTGTGCGCGCTGCAGTACGGAGGAAGACGGGGGTCGCCCCTGCCCCCTCATTGGCTGGTGCACACAGACAGAGAGGTCAACAGGTCACGTCGCTGCTCTCATTAGAGGAAGACAGTGAGGCAGGGTAAAAAAAAAGTCCCCACTGGGGGGTAGCAAAAGGTGACATCTAGCATGATGTCAAACACGAAAAAAAACAAGTATATGTTGTGAGTGACAGCGGTGAGTGAAGACAAACAGCAGTAAAATAAGCACCCTGTGTGAAAAGGAAGCTTCATTTGATGCACTGACCTTCATCGCTGGTGTGTGTTTCTGTTCCGTTGTCAGCCTCATCGATGGTTCCCGGTTCACTGTGGGGGCTGTCGCTGTCGGGCAAACAGGCCATAAAAACCAGCGATGTGTCGACTTCGTGTGTTGTCAGGTTTGTTTTATTAATAAAATCCTTGAACAAGTTAGCGATCATAACTGTGCACATTAGGCTCCCTCCCCCCCCCCCGCCCCACATCCGTACGCTCCTGGTTCCCTCTCACTCACCAGTACTCCTCCCCCCCAGTCATGCACTTCTCATAGACTGGGCCGTCCAGCTCCCGCTGACTGGGGAAAATAACTTCGTTGTGGACGATGATGGTCTTGATGACCTCATTCACGTGCGCCTGGCACGCTACCGGATCCTGGCCATCCGGGATGGGCATCAAGGTCGGACCGAAGCAGATCGCCAAATTGTAGGAATCCATCATGTTTTCATCACTATACTGGGAGAGACTGGTGACGGGAAGAAGAGGGAGGGAAGATTTTATTGATTTCAGGTAGAAATGGGAATATTAATAATTGCATTTGCATTGTGAGTTGCCTGGAGAAGAAATGGATTTGAGTACCACATTAAACAGTGTATTTATGCTGAGGAGGCTGGAAAACAAGTTTATGTTTATTTAACAAGGAAATATTTTGGGTGGCATTTCCTCCCTCAAGCATTTACTGCTCCAGCATCATTGCTTGAAATGACAGGAAACCCTATCAGCACAGAGACGGACGGACGGACGGACGGATTTAGGGCAGTCAAAAGGTAAAACGGTAAATAAAAATATACGTAAGATTCCATAAAAAGACTAAACATATAGGAAATAAACTGACACAGGCTACATTCTCTCTGCATAGGTATCATCAAGGGCAGAAGAAGGCAGGTCCACCAGATGGACGGCGTGCACTAAACAAGAGGCTGGAGCCCGCGGTGTAAACAGATTTCTACCCAAAAGCACGAGTCAACCAAAACAGCACAAACGGCTTTTTGTTCCTACATCATCAAAAATAACACTCTTGATAATCTAACGCTTCAAGAGTGCAAAAGTAGCTGACAATGAGTCCTTGCACATTAGTCACTTAACCCCCCCCCCCCCCCCCGCTGGAAAAGGCATCCTGCAGTGACGGGATTTAAGAACTGCCGTTAAAGGGAAAGCCAGCAAACGGATCGCTGCGACATCTGCTTCATGGAGATAACTGCATTACCCCGTAAGAATAAGGAGGGGGGGGGGGGGGGGGGAACTCACTGGTTGAGGAATGCGAATAGGTATCTCATGACGATGATGACGGTGTGAGGTAGGGTCGCCACGATTTGCTGGATGTGATGTGCCCGCTCGGCGCCAGACTCCAGCTCTGAAACACAGAGGAGGGCGGGGTGTGTCGACAGATTCACACCGAGCCGACACAAGAACATATAGTGTGGTGCTGTTTGACGGGGGACGCCCCCCCTCTGTGTCTCCCCAGACCCGGGAGGCACTTGAAGTGATCAGACCATTACTGTAGAAACAGCAGGGGAATAATTCTGTGGTGAAGCTGCGCAGCAACGTAACGCAGCCCCCACTTACTGGTAAAAGGCCTCAGTGAGCCTGTGATGGCTTCCATGTGCTGCTCTTGTATGTGTTTCCACATCAGGAGAAGCGGAATATTTAACAATGCGCAAGGTGTGTTTTCTCTCCCAGAATCCCAGCGCCGTGGCGCTTTTGGATTATTTTTGCTGCCTGTGACTCACTGATGGTGGAGATGAAATCCAGGAAACACTCCTTTGGGAAGAGGGGGTTCTCCAGGCCCCTGAAGTAGAGCTTGAGCACCCCGGCCACCGAGTTGATGTCGTGCTCGTTCTGATCGTCGATCAGAGGATCTTCGCCTGAGGAACAGTCAGAATCGACCATCGGCGTGACGAAAACTTGGCTTCTCCTCAAAAGCGGGACGGCGGCGGCGTCGGACTCACCTCTCTCAAATGAGTTTTTAATGTCGTTGACTTCCACCTGCGATCCCGGCACGCGGAAAATGCCCTGCTGCTGCAGGCCTGAAGGAGAAACAGACAGACGTTCAGGCGTTCAGGGCCACGGCCGCCATTATCGCCATACGGCCAAGCCGGCTCCAAACGGGCCCGCTGAACACACATAGCACATTGCAGGAAATGTAATCTAGTAATAAAAGGGAGATGCTCTTTTTTTCCTGCGAGAGGGCCCCTCTGCGAGGCTGCAGCATGTGGTTTCAGTTAGAGCGCTCCTAATCAGTTTTCTGGAGTTTCATTAGGTCCAGATCTGCGAGAGAGGCCTGCAGGCTACAGCAACGAGCTGAAGACAGATGTGACGGCAGACAGGGAGGAGCTATAAAGAGCGTGTGTGTGTGTGTGTGTGTGTTTGGGGGGGCTTGAACTGACCAAACAATGACCAACGGGACTTTGAAAACTCTCTGTGTGTGATCAGTTTAATGAGGTTGTCAAATGACTGCGGGCGGCCGAGCGCCTCAGAGCCGGGGTAGACCAGGGAGCAGGGCGGCCTGCACGCGCCCCGGGCTATTTGTGGAAAACAGATTGCTTTGTGCAACGGCCGCTGTCGTTTCTACGGGCAACTGATGGAGTTTTCGGGACCTTTCACTCAGACCTACCATACAGGTTGATGTATCTGACACAGCTTTCAACAACAAGTGGAATGGGCTGACCCGAATCCTGGGGGGAAAAAACACAAAAGTGGAATAAAGGTAACACCCAGAAGGTATTTAAGGCACAAATTTGTCTTTTAAGGAGAGGGGACTTCAGGCCAAGATGCATCCAGATACCCTGTATACACTTCTAAATCAAACCCACTGAATACATGTGCATTTGTCCCATTTTGAGAGTTGAAACACTTTCATACGCTTCAACTACAGAGGTACCTGGATGCGGGTACGGGCATTACGTCTTCCTCTGGGATAGAAAGCAGCAAGCCACGAAGCAGCGGAGGGAGAAAGAGAAGCAAAAAGTTAGAGGAGTTGAGGAGGCGCGAGCAAAGGCGACGCACGGGGGCTGGGCAAAAGGGAAGCTACAGAGGCGCAGTGGAGGGTTGGATGCAGCGGGGGACGGAGCAGACCCACTGCAGCAGCACCAGCGGAGCCAGGCTACGCAGGAGAGAGATTAAAGGTTAAACGAGACCACTTTAATTAGTAGTTGGGGGGGGGGGGGGGAGAGTTGAAACGGGCGAGAGAGAGCGAGAGAGAGAGAGATATACGCCATCACCACCAGCCTGGGTACCTGGATGAAGTTCTCCATGTTGCCGTTAAACAGCCTATGGTTATACATGGAGCGGGGTCTAGGCTTCCGCATTTTCTGTGGTTTAGGGGGGAGGGAGGGGGGCCTGGGAAACGGTGGACAAAGGGAAGAAACGCATGGTATAACTGTAGGAACTGATCAACCAAAGCTCGAGGGGCAAAACAAGCATCGATGTGACGAGAAAAGGCCAATTTCAGTGGGAGGGTTTTGGAGATGGTTGGAGGTGGTCGCTCTCCTGAACCAATCAGAACGCGTGTCAACAGATTATGCAGGAAGAGTCTCGTGTGTATTAGACATGAGAGCCATTTCTAACTTTCTAACAGCAAATACTAATAATAACAACAATAACAATAACAGTAATAATAATAACATGACACCTGTGACACACTGTTTAATCCTATTTTAAAAAATTGTACCAAACTCAGGATTCTCAAAGGACACCGTACCTTGTCGTTCCACACTCGGCCCGTTCCCCTGCGGAGAACAAACAGAGCACAAGAGGGAACGCGTTATCTTTGTGGTGCTCATTATACGGACCCCAATGTCCTCCATCACAGAGGGGCTTTAATGAGAGACAACACGGCCACAGACGGAGCGGCGAGCGGCGCCGCTAACTCCATTCATTTGACAAAACCATTGAACGACCCTGCTCAATCCTCGAGGGACCCGGAGAGGCCGAAGACTGGGGGGGTGGCAGCTGTGGGGGTCTGTCCTGGTGGGGAGGGAGGGGTCCATCAGTGGGGACACTGTGTGATGTCTCCTGGTTCACTGAGTCTTTTGTTGTGGGCTCTCAGCAACGTCAGCGGACAGAGCAGTTTATTTTTAAAGAACGACGCTAACACGCACCCTCCGTGCTTCCAAAAACACGATACTCTTTGAATTATTTGGCCAGATGGGACGAGATCTATGGAGCGTTCACGTGAGGACACAGCAGCACATTTTCCAGATGTGTGACTGACAGCGAAAAAAGATCACATTGACTTTTTCCTAAAAAAAAATGAAAAAAAAACAAACAAAAAATCAAGCCTGTTATGGAAAACAAGAGCTGGCAGGCGTCACGGGACCATCTTGTCTGGCATTTCATTTTTATTAATACATGCGGCAAGATGTAAACACCATGTGGCACTCGCCAGCATCATCGCGCTCCCTCGGACGCCCTCGCGATGGGCCGCGGACGCAGACGCGCTGTGCCCGCGTGTCAGAGTAACGAGCTAATGAGTGCGATGCAACCGTGATTGATCACCTGAATAATTTAAACATGGGTGGTACCTGGAGACGCCATATGCTGCGCTCTCGCTCTCTCAGCTGCTCCGCCATTAACATATAATCAGACCGATAGCATGGTAATGACAGTGTGTGCGGGACTGCAGAGTGGCCAGGGAAACCCTAAAGACCCGGCACAGGTCCGCACGCAAAATCATTTCTCAAACATGTAATAATCAAAATATGCACATGAAAAGGGATGAAGGCCTCAGCTGCCTGTGCCTGATGAACGGCCATTTTTATTAGCCAAAGCGGCAGTGCAGCAGCTGCAGGGACGGGGCTGCATCTGTGGCTGCTGATTGATTGAGGCATAAAAGGTTCATGGCTGAGGTGACAAGGGAACCCTGGTAGTACCGGGGGTGGGGGGGGGGGGGGGCAATGTCCACACAAGCCTGATAGCCTTACTTTAGCTTTGAGTCGGTTCTGAAAAGTAATTCTTACCTAATGGGTACGAAAGTGGAGGCGTTCTGCTTTGTTGGGGCACATTTCCGTTTGAGCGACCCCCTTCCCGACACACACACACACACACACACACACACACACACACACACACACATCTATCTTTGGCATTTCCCTTACATGAGTTAGTCTGGCTGCTTATTAGATAAGAACTGCGCCCTTTGACCCAGGAGGTATCGATTTTGCAGCGCTGAAATGGGAATCTGCAAGTCATAACCGTGGCTCACCGAAGAGAAAAGACAGCTCACCTTCACCCAGCGTCTGTTTCAATAAATCATGCTTGGCCTGCAGCTTAATAATGAGGTTGCTGCCGTTCAGGTACTCCTTGAATTTCTATGAAGAAAACGAGCCAAACAAATTAGCATTAGCATAGCTTGTTTTGGTGAAGTGAAAATGATCAAACGCGACTCGCCGAGAAGTAGAAGGTTTCCGTCTCCTGTTGGTTCGACCTCCTCTTGGCGACATTCAGTTTGCTCATGTACGACTCGGAGGCCACGGATTTAATGGACTCGGTGGAGCGGCTGTGTTGGAAGGCATCCGATACGTCAAAGTCCTCCACCGTCAGCATGTCCTGCAGCGTCTGCATGGTGGCATCCAAGGTCTTCCTCACCTGTACCCATGACAAACGACATCTTATTCACATTTTGTTTCAAAACGGGGCTTGATAAATGGAAGTATCGGCATCTTCAAGGGCAGGACTGAGGGCTTTACTGCAGGAAACCCTCACAGAGAAACGGAATTTGTAAAAGGAAATGAGCATTTATCACACTGGAAATGACACCAAACAGCATTTGAGTGTCACTCCGGCACGAACGCAGCAATAACCTCAGAAAGACATATTGTCTGTGAAATTCCAAACAGAGGCTCTTTGTCTGGCGCTGAGATTGATATGTCTAATTTCCAGCGATGGTGCGGCTCGTACATTTTCCTCCAGGCACGGGAGGCAGCCCGAGACACTGGCACCGATGATTTTAACGGGTCCTGTTTATTACCACCTCCATTTGTGTCCCCTAATGAGAAAGTTCCTTCTTTAGACTAATTTCCTCCTTTAAAGGGAAATATTGGCATTGTGACAGTGTAAATATATTCCTGGCTCCCGCAGAGAAGGGTCACGTTTGGGGTAATTGCAATGAGAACAGATGGTGATGTGGCCCTCCTCCCGGCTCTGGGGAAAATGAGACAGAGCCGTCTGTATTTTATGGCGGGGAGGGGGCCGGACGCCGGGCATCATCAATCCTTACCTCCTCGTTCTCGATCTTTAGCGTGGCCAAGCGAGACTGCAGCTGGTGGTAGCGCATCAGGAGCTCGGTCTGGACCGGCTGCTGGGCGCTAACCTGGCACACCTGAGGGGACACGTGGGTAAGAACCGATGGACGAGAACAGAAAAGACACAAATATCCAGGTTCCTCACCTCGTCCCCCATGTGCGGCAGGTAATCAAATCGCATCGGAGGGCAGAACACCTGGTTATGCATATCCATGATCTTGTGTTTGTCGTTGCGGGAGTCCAGGTTGTCCACGGCGTTCTCTATGATATCCAGTCCCTCGTGGCGTGACGTCTCTAAGTTGTACTCTGCCGACAGGTACGTCCTGAAGGTGCGCGCTAAGCTAGCGTGGTAGCCCATGTCGCAACACTGGGAGGATTTTTTTTTTTTCCAAAAAAAACAAAGGATGCTTTTTAAATGAAACGTTCGCTCGGTGGTTTCAGATTCCTGCTGCTGAGTTCACCGCACAACAAAAGCTTGTAAAGCGCCAACACGCTGATAAACATTCAAGCTCCGCTGTGAAACAGTGTTTGCCGACTCACATGGCCCTACTAGAATGCTGTGCAACATCTGTTGTGTATTACATTATTAAAATATGATTGCTTTCCTCGAAACAGTGCGCAGTGGCGGCGTTTGCCTTGCTAACAATCCAGTTCTAATGGAGCATCAGATTCAGCTGAAGGAACTGCGCTTTAATCTGATTAGCTCGCACGACGTCCGTACACGATTTCCGTCGCGTTGAGGCTACTTTTCCAAAGTAGATCCCAGTTCACTCCCTGACACAGCTTACCTTTTCAAAACTAAATGTAGTGTTCGCAGATTTACGGGAGCTTGCACGGTAGGATGCGAGGGATAATTACAGTGCCTTATCACACAGAGCTGTATGAAGGAACCTAATTAGATAGAAGACGGTGGCGAAGCGGTTCAAAGGGACCCGGAGGCAGCCGGCAGCTCTGCGACTCACTGAGTAAATGCTCTTTAACACTCTTTAGCTGTCGCTCCACTCTGGCGCACAGGCCTCAGAGCAGCACTCAAAGTGGCTAAATACACCAAAGCCTGAAGGGAACCACCACGCACGTTTCTAGAGGGATTCATATTTGGAGGAGCAGAAGCTGCGATGGGAGCGGTTCAGGATAACTCTCTTAAACTTGCGAGGTTTTTGTGGCGCAGCAGCCCGGAGGACATGTTTGCTGTTGGACGCGCTGCAGAATTTATGATCTAATCCACACTATAAACTTCACTTTTGGTTTTAATGTTTTATCCCTCTGACATTTACTGACCCATCCATCCATCAGACGCAGTTGTAAAATCAACTCACATCATGTTTCAGTTACGCTGACAGATATATTCTGTCAGAGCTGAGCTGACCCCCCCCCACCCCTTCCTTAGTGTAAACATCTGGTTTGGCCTGATGTGCAGAGGGACGCCGTTGTACTCCGACATTACAGGAGTCGGGATGACACGAAAGCATTCAGTTTAAATACAGAGGCTGTTTGATGGGGGGGGGGCGGGATTCAACAATGTAGAGGAGGTTTGATTTGGCAAAAGTCACATGCAGAGAATCTTGACGGACGGCGGCAAGCAACCAGCCGAGCGGCTGAGAGGTGGGACGAGACACGGGAACAGATGGCGAGCGCAGCATCGGCCATGAGGAACAATCCTAAACTGGTGACTGCAAACCAAGGTGGGGTGGGGGGGGGGGCATACTCACATCGATCATATCAGAGACGTCGTGAATGTAGTACTTCGCCACCACTGCGTTGGTCGCCGCCAGGTTCAACAGGTAGTCGTTCCGGGCTTTCGTGCACTTCAGCTTGTTCTCCGAATACTTGGCCTGTCTCTGGAGGGGGGAAGGGGGACACGGAAAAGACGAGGTTTGGAACCATGGAAGATGACTGAGCGAACCTGGGGGAGTGGGCCCCAGAGAGGACCATTCCTGTCCATCAGATCTTGTGTCCCTCAGCGTGTATTAAGACCCTGTTTCAGTCTTCTTGCTTTACCGGGAACAGAAAACTGGCAGCAAACTGGCTCCCTGCCTTCGCAACACCGGACGGGGGGAAAGTGCGACCGAATTTCTGCTCCATTCTTATTGGCAGAGGTTTTGCTCAGCTCGCAGATGGAGGCGTTTCGTTTAGAAGCTTCGGAATCAGAAACGCATGGAAGCACCTGAAGCACGGCGCTGCTTCAGAGGCGCCCAGGTTCACGCCGCTGGCAAATCATGCGAATTTGGGTGTTTGCTGAGTGCTGATATGGCTGACAGCCCGCAATATGGTCGTGAGAGTCTCCTGAGATTACAGAGCTGTCTGCTCCGCTCGCTCCAGTAAATCCAACAAATACAACCGTTTACAGACGGTTCTGTTCTGAGGAGCCGATATTCGTGAACATCACCCGGGTCGCCATGCCAACGAGGACTAAAGGAGAGTGAACGCCGACGCTGGACCTCACCTTCTCTTTCATCTTCTCGATTTTTCTGACGAAGCCTCGCCTCGGCTGGCGGTCGTCGTGACGCAGCAGGTTGACGTTGAGGTCTCCGGACTTGCTGAACTGCTTCTCCTCCTGCTTCTCGGCGTCCTTCAGCTTGCTCTCTGCGCTGATGCTCTCGGTGTGGTACATGTGGTATGTCTTCATCACCTGACCCACAGAGACGGTAACAGATGAAGGAGTAACCGGGTAAAAAACGCTCAGAACATCCAAGGCCACCATTGATCTGCCCTTTAATGGCGGTCTGATGGATGGAAACAGCGGGCCACTGCATTAATTGCATCATGTCAATTCCGCTTTGACCTCTCATCACTGTGCCCCCCCCTCCAGGCTGCGAGGACAGAAAAACCTTTCTAGACGAAAAAGAACCGTCGTGACTCCGGCTTAATTCATGCCACATGCCCGTGGAGGAAGGCTCTCCCCTCGGAAGCCCGTCCTTTAAAAAGCCTTGTTAAAACGGTGTCCAGATGTGAGCTTCGTCCTCAAACAGCTGCAGGATTTCAACTTTAAACTCGAACACCTCGAGACGTCAGACAGTCCGCTTACAGTAAACAGTCATCTATAGCGCTTGTGGACTTATGAGTTCCTCTTATCAGCGTGTTTTGGGACATCTCACGTCTGCGAGGAATGGCCACTTGCGTCTCGTTACTGGCACTTGCGTGCAAATGCCTCCAGCAGCGAGGTCCAAACGTGCAGAATGAAATCTACTCATTTTCAGTAGAGCAATGCTAACGCTTACCTGCGGCTAATGACACAAGCGAGTTAGCACGAATGAGCTCGGCAAGCTCGGCCGAATCTTCTGTCAACAGCCTCGGGAATTTTACCACCAGATCCGGATCGGGGAGTCTGAAGTTATGACAGAAACCCGACACTGACCCGGCGGTTTCACTTCTCAGCCAGACTTTCACGCATGTGACTAACCTCAATTTGTCGGGTTTGACCCCGACTGCTGACCTCTGCTGCATGCGGGCGCAGGTAATCCAGAACATGATGATTTATTCATGTGATACGGAATGACGTTGAAAGAGGCCCAACGTTGTTTTGTTCCAGGAGTTCAGTTATTAACGTTCCGTTATTAATTTGGACTTTTGCTGTGAAGCTGTGAAGTTTTGATATTGGCAAACGAACGTATGAGACTGAAGAGCAGACCTCAGACAGGGCGGTGGATCCCACTGATAAGATAAGCCGAAGCGTCATTGATCCTGGTGGGGATATTAAGCCAGTGTAGCAGGAAATTAAAGGGTTCGGTGACAGCAAAACGGAATCTCGCTCAGAGATACGTGGCTAAAACTAATACTCCTGCAGCAGTGTAATAACATTAGGAGATTAGCGCCAGGCAACAGGCTCGCAGGTCCTGCTGAACTCTCACTGACAACTCGGAGGCAACAGTCGCAGCAGAAGAACATATATAGAACATATGCATCTCAATCCCAAACAGGGGGGTCATGGCAACTTGTGATTGACCCAAATTCATCCCGTGAGCTCCCGGTTTGATTGTGTGCTGGCTTCAGGAACAGACCAGACCCCAAAAGGGCGTTACATTGTTTCCATGTGAGCTTTGGTATTTCAGCTCCCATGATCCTCAGCACATATTTATTCAGAACAAGATTACATGTCAACATTTGAATGAGACGCCGTCAGCCAGACAGATGCTTCTGCCAGCGAAATGGGAACAAAGCTGATGAGTCCAGCACGTGGCAACGCCGCTCGGTCTCTCGTTTAACGCTAAATCCACCACGCTGCTCCGTAAACGTGGGGATCCTAGGTTGCATTTGAGGGCCTGTTTTTCAGAAGTGTGGACATGTGGGTGAGGTTTTCAGCGGATACACTCGTGATTCTCATTTTCTCTAGGTGACTCTGCTTTAATTCAGCGCCCAGTTGTACAGATGGCTCCAGCGGGGAGGCGTGCCAGCTCTGCCCGTTGCTATCAGATTGCTCAGATGAGTCTCTTGTTGGTTCCAGTCAGACAGGAAGTCCACTTTGGGGCAGTAGAGCCCCTTCATACAAGAGCTATTCCTCCTGGTGTAGTCCTCAGACGGTATATAAAGGCCGTTATCTGTGATTTGATCTGTGAATTTACACATTGACGAGCGTTGCTGAGACGAGGTGTGGAGGAGCGATCCGTGGTACTTACAGTGTACAGCTCGTTTGTGACTTTCACCAGCTCCTCGTGCATCTGGATCCCGATTTCCTTACTCTAGAACACAAAGACACAGAGCGTGAGAAGGCAGATAACCGGAAAACTGGGTCCTTCACACATATTTTTCCACGTCGCATCACATCAAAGTTCTTCCCCCGGGCGGAAGATTCAGAGAGCAGAGCTTTAACCGCACCAGTGAGGTGGTACTGACACCGTTGCTCTGACGGATCACACTTCTGTACATACTTGAGTGAATGAAACACCACCACGATGAAAATATGGAGGAGCAGCCATCTTTTTCTACTGTTGTTGAAGCCGCGGCCATGATGTCACTCTAAAATGTGCTGCTAATGATGACAGAACAGATGCAAACGTGTGTCTGGCAGGTGGGGAAGGAGCGAAATCAAATAAAGAGAACACCGAGGCGTCCGCTTGGCGTCGATTTACCCTTAAAACAAAGCTGGAGTCTGTTGTATTAACGCTTTCTCCCTATCTGGAGAACGGGAATTATGCCCTGATCGAGCAGCCAGCTGAATGTGGGAAATGAGGATCCTCCAGCTGGTGAACGGCGTCCGCGTGCATCAGTGGCTCCGATGTGAGAGCCAGGGTGAGCGTTCAATGATGCAACGCAGTGTAAGAAGTAGGAATATATATTCTGAAATATTTACAGACTTTATTTCCCCTGAGTAAAAAACAAAACAACCCTGTAATAAATATATTCTCCAAATCTAAAGACAAGTTCAACTAAACTGATGATGGCGTGTTTCATGATGGTGAACCAATTTCTGCGTCTTCAGTCATCAGTTGCGTTTCAGTTCTTAACCTTTGCGGGGTGACCGGGGGGGGTGGTAATGGCTGGTGTGTGACAAAGCCGCCGGACTGAACGTTCGCACACTTGCAATCACACCTACACAACCACAAGAACAGAGGGTGTCGATTCTGTGGAGTCGAACCCAGGACTTCTGTTGTGCAACAGTGCAAACCGCTGCAACACAATGGTGATTTTACGGGCAGTTGATGCCGCTTTGACTCTGCTTCATTTACATGGAATAATGTAAAGAGCTTCATCGTGTCCCAACAGTCAGAGCAGCCGAAACCTGAAATATGAAGTAAGCTCCACAAGTGCAGAGGAATGCATCTGTTTATAGCCCCAACACACACACCCTAGTCCTTCTATCTTTGTGAAGACATTTATAGACATGCATTCCACGGCTCCACACCCAAATCATCACAGCTAAATGTCTAACCTGAACCCCTCACCTTATCCTAATTCTAACACCCACCTTAAAACCCATGTCTTAACCCTCAGAACCCTTCAATGTATGTTGTAGAATGCATATTTTGGTACTCAATATGCAGCACAAGTACAAGAACACACACACAAACGAACACACAGAGTATGGTTCACCTACAGGAAGACCTGCAAGGTGAAAATAGGTCCTGGTGTTTGGATAAGACCTCAGTCATCTCTGCTATGTGCTGACAGTCAACCAATCATCGGGGCTGCAGGGTGTTGGACCAGTCTCAGGCTCTGGAGTCTCAGCTTTACCTTAGCCAGAGCTGTGAGACTCTTCTGGAGGCCAAACTCTACTCCACACCTTCCGCCCCCACAAACTCACACGTGAGCAGTTCTACAGTCGACATTACGTTGTGATTGTGGAGCTCTTTTGAGGTCTATCCTCCATCTTCTACACAGTAATGGAGGAGAAAGGTGATCTTGCTGACCTTCTTAAAGAGGCGGATGACGTCCTCGCCGATTTGCGCCAGGCGTACAATGACATTGTTGGTGTAGATGTCGCCGAGGGTGGCGTGGTCCCGGCTCTCCCGCCTCGCCTGGGTCAGCACCAGATACCAGCAGTTTACAGAGGACAGCAGGTGTTGGTCTTTCCTGAGGAACATAAGAAAAAAACATGAGGAAAGAAGAAGTGGGGAAGAACATTTTCCAAGCAGGAGACAAAAGACTTCATATTTACATTTGTTTAAGGTGCTGCTGACCAGAATCTTTGTTGTGATGCTGCAAACTGCCTCTCCTAACAAATGAGAGCCTGAAGTGCACACGGATACACACGCACACGTGCGGGCGCATACACACACTCATCTGGATGCTATCTGAGCATTAATCAATCAGCCCCAGAGAGGAGACAAAGAGAGAGAAAGGAAAATGAGGCGGTGGGGCAGCCAGAGCAGGGTGGGGGATGAGGTTTCAGCATGGAGCCAAAGATGAGATGAGCCAAGATCAAAGGGGCCCCCTTTTCCAGAGTGGGCATAATGGTCATCACATCTAATACATTTGATCCATTATTCCTTCCCTGCGTCCTTGAACGCATCAGGCAGCGGCAGCGACATCCGCGCACAGTGTTAAATAGCACGTCACGCGAAGCAAACTTCACCTCTGCGGTTATTATCGGGCCACTCATCTCAGGAGTTGACTGGCTGATTTTATCCTGAGCTACTCCGAAAAGAAAATCGATCTCAACAC